>NC_139697.1:104717863-104777863 GCF_964188405.1 Protomyctophum parallelum | reverse complement strand
ATGGAAGCAGTAGAAGGCTATGGACCAGAGCTAAAGTCCCATAGCCTTATTACTGCAGGGCAGAATGGAAGCAGTAGAAGGCTGTGGACCAGAGCTAAAGTCCCATAGCCTTATTACTGCAGGGCAGAATGGAAGCAGTAGAAGGCTATGGACCAGAGCTAGCCTCAGAGTAACTCAGGTGTAGAGGTACTCCTCAGAGTACTGGTTGATGCCCTCGGCCGTGTACGGGGCGTCTCCGGCGGGGTACTGGTTCTCCCCACCCTCGTCATCCAGCTGGGACTCCGCCGCCGCCTCCTCCTCCTCCTCGGCCCCCCCCTCCTCCTCCTCCTCCTCCTCCTCCTCCTCCTCCTCCTCGCCCCCCGGTAACCTCCGTGGCGCTGGCGTCCTCCTCCCCCCCCTCCTCCTCGCCCCCCCCGGTGAAGGGAGGGTCCCCGCAAGCATCGTCGTCCCCGCTCAGAAACGGGACGATCTCCTCGGCGGGGGGCATGTTGTTCTTCCTTATTCTGAAGCAAAACACACAAAAAAAACTAAATAAAAACGAATCTATGGTGACTAAAACTAAGACTAAATATAATGACAATTTCGTCAACAAATAAAAACTAGACTAAAATGTTAGGAAGGGACTAGTGGACAAGAGATCCAGTTTTATGCTGGGTTGCATGCTGAAAATAGCAGATCTACAATCTCACAACGCGTCGCAGCGCGACGCGTTGTGAGATTATATCTGCTATATATCTATCAAGGCCTGTCAAAACACCATCTTAGTATCAACTGTAGATTTAGTCGACTAAAATCATATGACATTTAGTCGACTAAAACTAGACTAACACTAGGACATTCCAGGTGACTAAAATGTGACTAAAACTAAATGAAGTTTCAGTCCAAAGACTATGACTAAACTAAAATAGAAATGTGCTGCTAAAAACAACACTGCAACGGGCCACGATGTGTTCCAGATTCTAAAAAGGGTAGTCCCAATACTTGATACTCCCAATACTTCTGATTGGCTGGTTACCGTCACGTGACCGGTGTGAATTCCACCGATAACCCACTCCTTTAATCACTTTATATCATTAGCAGCTGCTTCCAGCTGTACTGAGGAAGGGGAGCGCTTGATTGCTTTACAAACACATGCCGTGCGGGGCGTCTATAAGCACCGCCCGGCTCATACGACTGTGAATGTGTGGCTCCAGCCGGCCCCGTAAAAAGACATCAAGCGCTATTCTCCCGTCACATCGCTTACTTGCCGAGCAAAACAAGGAAGTGATGTCGCTCGCTCTGGTGGCGCAAAGCGCAGCTACTTTTGTGAATGTAATAGTTTTATTAGGTTAATATTGCTATATGTTTGTAACCGTTTTAGAAAAGCAATAAGCCACTCGAGGCCCCAGCTCACCGGGTATCTTACACTGGCTGGGAGGTAGAAGGTCTGCCTACGCCCCCAGCCAGTGTAAAATACCCGGTAAGCTGAGACCTCTCGTGGCTTATTGCTTAAATAATTGACTTTGAGGTTCTGGTGTTGGAGGGGACAGGATGTACTCACTGGTTCTTGTGTTTGGCTCCACTGATGTGGGCCTGGTACTGTTCCACCGAGTTCAGCTCAATGGTGCACACCGCACAGGGGTACCCTTTGACTGTAACACACACACACACATTACATTACATTACTATGGTGCACACCGCACAGGGGTACCCTTTGACTGTAACACACACACACACACACACACACACACACACACACACACACACATTAACAATTTGAAGGAAAAAAAAGCTGATATATTTTCAAAAGATTTCGTACACATTTTGACATTCTGCGATACGAGTATTGCTGTTACTTTTAGTACAATTTACAATGTAGGCATTTAGCAGACGCTCTTAATCCAGAGCGACTTACATTTAAGCAAGAACAAAAAGCATGGGAATACATCACATAAAAGCATTTATCATGAAACATCCGTAAGCTAAGAAAGTAACAGTGGAATATCTATATAATGAAACTATACATACATTAGTACTTTAAAGTATTTTATGCCGACGCTTTAGTACTTTTACCCAGAGTACATTTTTAATATGGTACTTCTACTGGTATCTATCCGGAGAACTCGGATGCCTTGTGGGGCAGAGGAGGGTCTGTATTGACTCACCAATGCCTTAGGGGGGCAGAGGAGGGTCTGTATTGACTCACCGATGCCTTAGGGGGGCAGAGGAGGGTCTGTATTGACTCACCAATGCCTTAGGGGGGCAGAGGAGGGTCTGTATTGACTCACCGATGCCTTAGGGGGGCAGAGGAGGGTCTGTATTGACTCACCGATGCCTTAGGGGGCAGAGGAGGGTCTGTATTGACTCACCGATGCCTTAGGGGGGCAGAGGAGGGTCTGTATTGACTCACCGATGCCTTGGGGGGGCAGAGGAGGGTCTGTATTGACTCACCGATGCCTTAGGGGGGCAGAGGAGGGTCTGTATTGACTCACCAATGCCTTAGGGGGGCAGAGGAGGGTCTGTATTGACTCACTGATGCCTTAGGGGGCAGAGGAGGGTCTGTATTGACTCACCGATGCCTTAGGGGGGCAGAGGAGGGTCTGTATTGACTCACCAATGCCTTAGGGGGGCAGAGGAGGGTCTGTATTGACTCACCGATGCCTTAGGGGGGCAGAGGAGGGTCAGTATTGACTCACCGATGCCTTAGGGGGGCAGAGGAGGGTCTGTATTGACTCACCGATGCCTTAGGGGGCAGAGGAGGGTCTGTATTGACTCACCGATGCCTTAGGGGGCAGAGGAGGGTCTGTATTGACTCACCGATGCCTTAGGGGGCAGAGGAGGGTCTGTATTGACTCACCGATGCCTTAGGGGGGCAGAGGAGGGCCTGTATTGACTCACCGATGCCTTGCGGGGCAGACGAGGGCCTGTATTGACTCACCGATGCCTTGCGGGGCAGAGGAGGGCCTGTATTGACTCACCGATGCCTTAGGGGGCAGAGGAGGGTCTGTATTGACTCACCGATGCCTTGCGGGGCAGAGGAGGGTCTGTATTGACTCACCGATGCCTTGCGGGGCAGAGGAGGGTCTGTATTGACTCACCGATGCCTTGCGGGGCAGAGGAGGGTCTGTATTGACTCACCGATGCCTTGCGGGGCAGACGAGGGCCCGTAGGTCTCCATCAGCTTCATCTTGGTCATGTGTTTCTTGTGCTTCTTGCCAGCGTAGTGCTGAGCAGCCATCAGCGGGTTGTTGAACGACGCCTGGCAGACGGAACAGAACTTGTCCGCCTCGCCGCCGCCGCCGCCCTCCACGCTGTCCTTCTTCACCGGCGCCGGCTCCTCCTTCTTCTTGGCCGGGCCGACCGGCTGCTCGGCCGTCTGGAACACTGAACATGGACGGATATTCAGATTCAGTGTTATGATATAAAAACTGTCTGGAACACTGAACATGGACGGATATTCAGATTCAGTGTTATGATATAAAAACTGTCTGGAACACTGAACATGGACGGATAGTCAGATTCAGTGTTATGATATAAAAACTGTCTGGAACACTGAACATGGACGGATAGTCAGATTCAGTGTTATGATATAAAAACCCATTCAGGACGTCTGAACACTGAACATGGACAGATAGTCAGATTCAGTGTTATGATATAAAAACTGTCTGGAACACTGAACATGGACAGATAGTCAGATTCAGTGTTATGATATAAAAACTGTCTGGAACACTGAACATGGACGGATATTCAGATTCAGTGTTATGATATAAAAACTGTCTGGAACACTGAACATGGACAGATAGTCAGATTCAGTGTTATGATATAAAAACCCATTCAGGACGTCTGAACACTGAACATGGACGGATAGTCAGATTCAGTGTTATGATATAAAAACCCATTCAGAACGTAGGGAACCCCTTTTTGGTGTCTTAACCCATTCTGACCCGAGATCAGATTCTAAAAATGTCTTCTACATCCTGACAGTTTTCAGAAAAAGCTATGTTTCTATGTCAGTCGTTCTTTGATTTTTCAAAAATAGCAGACCTACAAGCTCGTACAACTTGTAGATCTGCTATTTTTCAATAGCTAAAGCATAACATGATGCCAACACCAAAAGGGGTTCCTGCCCAAAATGGGTTTTTAAGCAATATGTTATACTTTAGCTATTGGAAAATAGCAGATTACAAGCTCATAGCGCGGCACTAGCTTGTAATCTATTTTTGAAAAATAAAAATATAGCATGCCGTTTTTCATAATTTTTGAGGATTTGAAAAAAAAGGAAAAATTCAAAAAACATGGGTTATAGCCCATCGGTTTTTGAATTTTTGATTTTGTTTTATCCTCGTTTTTCATCATTTTTGACCATGGGCTATAGCCCATAACGTACGGCATACTATAGCACGCCGTTTTTCATCATTTTTGAGGATTTGAAAAAAAATTAAAAAAACATGGGTTATAGCCATAGAGTTATATATCTATAGAGAAGACACCCGAGTTCTCCTCCCATCCACTTGCATTAAGTTGCTCAAAAGCGCATGAGGCGGATTCACTCCTCCTTCCTGGTAGGAACAGAGTGCATTCTGGGACGGTTTGGTTACAAACACATGAACGCGCTGCCGTTGACTATCATTGTGCCGTTTGTGCGCGTTCACGTATGAAACATTCGTTCACGTGTCATGGCCCCAATCACATGAACGTGCGCAATGATAGTCAACGGAGCAGCGCTGGCTCGAGCTGCATTACCAAATCCGGCCACTATGTCCATTTCGCCTCAGGGTTTCCTCTGGGTGCCTTCTCTAGAAATATATACTCTAAGGTTATAGCCCATCGTTTTTTGAATTTTTGATTTTTTTTTTATCCTCATTTTTCATCATTTTAGACCATGGGCTATAGCCCATATCGTACGGCATACTACAGCACGCCATTTTTCATCATTTTTGAGGATTTGAACATTTAAAAAAAAAGATGGGTTATAGCCCATCGTTTTTTGAATTAAAAAAAAAAGAAAATCCTCGTTTTTCACATTTTTGACCATGGGCTATAGCCCATACCGTACGGCATACTATAGCACGCCGTTTTTCATCATTTTTGAGGATTTGAAAAAAAAAAAAAAAAAAAAAAAAAACATGGGTTATAGCCCATCGTTTTTTTAATTTTTGATTTTTTTTGTATCCTCATTTTTCATCATTTTAGACCATGGGCTATAGCCCATATCGTACGGCATACTACAGCACGCCATTTTTCATCATTTTTGAGGATTTGAACATTTAAAAAAAAAGATGGGTTATAGCCCATCGTTTTTTGAATTAAAGGTATATTCAGTGATTTCACTTAATTCAAATATCACTTATTTTTTTGTTTTGTTGTGATAATCCTCCCTACTATAGAGTGTGCTGGCCATATAAGGAGTTCCTCCCTGTCCCCAGTTAACCCCTGGGGGTCAAAAAACCTTAGGTTTCGTTTTTGACTCTCTATCCTGATTGGACGAAAGGCTGGGTCCCACAGCCAAAAACGAAACCTAAGGTTTTTTGAGTGAAATCACTGAATATACCTTTAAAAAAAAAAATCCTCGTTTTTCATCATTTTTGACCATGGGCTATAGCCCATACCGTACGGCATACTATAGCACGCCGTTTTTCATCATTGTTGAGGATTTGAAAAAAAAAAGAAAAAAAAAAAAACATGGGTTATAGCCCATCGTTTTTTGAATTTTAGATTTTTTTTGTATCCTCATTTTTCATCATTTTAGACCATGGGCTATAGCCCATATCGTACGGCATACTACAGCACGCCGTTTTTCATCATTGTTGAGGATTTGAAAAAAAAAAAAAAACATGGGTTATAGCCCATCGTTTTTTGAATTTTTGATTTCGTTTTATCCTCGTTTTTCATCATTTTTGACCATGGGCTATAGCCCATACCGTACGGCATACTACAGCACGCCATTTTTCATCATTTTTGAGGATTTGAACATTTTTTTTAAAAGATGGGTTATAGCCCATCGTTTTTTGAATTTTTGAAAAAAAAGAAATCCTCGTTTTTCATCATTTTTGACCATGGGCTATAGTCCATATCGTACGGCATACTATAGCACGCCGTTTTTCATCATTTTTGAGGATTTGAAAAAAATGAAAAAATGAAAAAAAGATAGGTTATAGCCCATCGTTTTTTGAATTTTTGATTATTTTTCAATGTATTGTTTTAAGAGTACTAAAAGGCGCCACCTGGTGGATGAACAGTGCAGCAGCAGCGCAGTGTCCCTCGGTGCGCGGCGTAGTTAGCCTCGGCAGAGGAAAAGGAATTCCGTGCTGCAGGGGGGCGCAAGAGATCTCCGTTGCAAACAATAAATATACTTTTGGGGGGTTTTACATTCATTATTTCCACTCTTTGTTACACAGATTTGTGTACAGTATGCTGCTGCTTAGGGCTGGTGTGTCCCACCATTCGATTCAACTCTATTCTCAATCCAAAAACGATTTTTATTCTAAAGCATTTTATTTTCTCCCCAGATTCAAAATTATTCTCTATTCAAAATGATTCTCGATAAAAATGATAAATCCTGGTCTCTAAACTGCCTCCCCCTGGCCAGCCGGGGCGCCTGATGGAGGGGAAAGGAACTGGTCTCTATACTGCCTCCCCCTGGCCAGCCGGGGCGCCTGATGGAGGGGAAAGGAACTGGTCTCTAACCTGCCTCCCCCTGGCCAGCCGGGGCGCCTGATGGAGGGGAAAGGAACTGGTCTCTATACTGCCTCCCCCTGGCCAGCCGGGGCGCCTGATGGAGGGGAAAGGAACTGGTCTCTAACCTGCCTCCCTCTGGCCAGCCGGGGCGCCTGATGGAGGGGAAAGGAACTGGTCTCTATACTGCCTCCCCCTGGCCAGCCGGGGCGCCTGATGGAGGGGAAAGGAACTGGTTGGAATAACGTGTTCCTTCCACGCGCTACGTCCAACCAGGGAAACTCCCCCCTGTCAGGTGTAAAGGAGCAACTTGGACACTCAGGCATGAAGGAAGCATGAGTTCAAGTCCGTTGCTCTCCCCTTGTCCCCCATATATGGGGACTAGGTTGGTCTCCCCTTGTCCCCCATATATGGGGACTAGGTTGCTCTCCCCTTGTCCCCCATATATGGGGACTAGGTTGCTCTCCCCTTGTCCCCCATATATGGGGACTAGGTTGGTCTCCCCTTGTCCCCCATATATGAGGACTAGGTTGCTCTCCCCTTGTCCCCCATATATGGGGACTAGGTTGGTCTCCCCTTGTCCCCCATATATGGGGACTAGGTTGGTCTCCCCTTGTCCCCCATATATGGGGACTAGGTTGCTCTCCCCTTGTCCCCCATATATGGGGACTAGGTTGGTCTCCCCTTGTCCCCCATATATGGGGACTAGGTTGGAGGAGGGTGTGTAGAGCCCAGGATCACATTAGATGATTGACACAGGGGTGAAAAATGGGTTACAAAATCGTGGGATAAAGAATATATTAAAAAAACAAAATGATTCTCGATTCAATACTACAATACAATACAGCTGTGCTGATCTGAAGTGACTGGTACTGACTACAGTAACTGATCTGAAGTGACTGGTACTGACTACAGTAACTGATCTGAAGTGACTGGTACTGACTACAGTAACTTGAAAATGACTGAAGTCGACATGATGTTTACTGTGATTTCATATCACAAACACCATGTAGTGAAAACTCCTGTAACTGTAACCAGGGGGCTTTTTGGAAATTATTAATCGATTTTTTAAATTGGGAATCGCGACTCTAATTCGAATCGATGACACCCCTACTGCTGCTGCCGCTGCTCTGTGGATGACCAGTGTGTTTATATTCTGACCCGAGATCAGATTCATATGAGGTTTCCACTGGACACACACTGGTCTGATTAACCCATTCTGACCTGAGATCAGATTCATACGAGGTTTCCACTGGACACACACTGGTCTGATTAACCCATTCTGACCCGAGATCAGATTCATACGAGGTTTCCACTGGACACACACTGGTCTGATTAACCCATTCTGACCCGAGATCAGATTCATACGAGGTTTCCACTGGACACACACTGGTCTGATTAACCCATTCTGACCTGAGATCAGATTCATACGAGGTTTCCACTGGACACACACTGGTCTGATGAACCCATTCTGACCTGAGATCAGATTCTAAAAAATGTCAGTCGTTCTTCGATTTTTTTCAAAAATAGCAGACCTACAAGCTCATAGCGCGCCACTCGGTGGCGCGATATGAGCTTGTAGGTCTGCTATTTTTCAATAGCTAAAGCATAGCATGATGCTAACTCCAAAATAGGTTCCCGTTCAGAATGGGTTAATGTGTTTATACCAGGTCGGCTTTGTTGAATGTCAAACATGTCAAACAAAGCAGGGGTTAAAGCCAAAAAAAATCCCAAGACTGAAAATTTTCAGACCACTTTTCAAACCATGTGGCGAACCCCCCACATTTGCACCGATCTACCCCTGTCCTAGACAGCGATAAAATAAATAAATACAAATGAATCATAAATTAATACCATGGCGCGCGCAGCGCACACCAAATTTTGGGGTTGTAAAATGATGTTTTCCCAAAGTTGCCTTTACCGAATGTGTGTCAATCCATGCTTCATTTTATAGAAGCAGCTTTTGAAGTTATGTTGTATTATATTGCTAGTCCGGCCAATCAATAAATACTCTGAAATGACTTTACAGCCACATGGTGCATAGCAACAGTGTGTTAAAGTAAAAGAAAAACCCATTATGCACCTGCATTATAAGGTTGCAAGTGAGAACAAAAGTCAATTACAAGAGAACCCATTGGTTTTGGCAACTAAAATGGGACAGTGGGATAGGTGGGCAGTGGGCACTATATACAGCTCCATCTCACTGAATTAGAATATTTTGTAAAAGTACATTTTCTTCTGTAATAAAATTCAAAAAGTGAAACTTTCATATATTCTCATTTCATTGTGCATAAAGTGTACTTCAAGTACTTCAAACATTTGTTTTAATCTTGATGATTCAGGTCAGGCCAGTTGGCTGGTCAGTTAAGCACAGTAATACCATGGTCAGTACACCAGTTACTAGTAGTTTTGGCTCTGTAGGCAGGTGCCAAATCTAGCTGGAATTTTGGAAAGGAAAATTAGCATCTCCATGAAGCTTGTCAACATACTGAAGCTAAAAAGATGTGTTGAAACCATTGTTAAGTTTTCACTGTCAGTGGACCAACACCATGCAGATACCATGGCCTAAATCAGCACTGTGTTTTGTCATGTCCAGAGTCTCAACACAACCATCTATTATGATATTTTACAGCACTGTGTGCCTCTGTACATTGACAAGCTTTATGTTGATGCTGATTTTCCTTTTCCAGCAGCACTTGGCACCTGCCCACAGAGCCAAAACTACTAGTAACTGGTGTAATGACCATGGTATTACTGTGCTTAACTGACCAGCCAACTGGCCTGACCTGAACCCCACATTGAATCTAGGTTGTATTGTCAAGAGGAAGGTGTGAAACATGAGACTGAACAATACAAATTAATTTACGGCTGTTATCAAAGCAAACCTGGGTTTCCATAACACCTCAACAGTGCTACTGGCTGATCACCTCCATGCCACGCCCCATTGATGAAATAATTTGTTCAAAAGTAGCCCAGACCAAGTATTAACTGTATACTTTTCAGATGGTCGACATTTCTCGTAAAATATTCTAATTCATTGAGATATTTATTATTATTATTTATTATTTTTATGAGCTGTATGCCATAATCATCAAGATTAAAACAAAAAAAGGTTTTAAATACTTCACTTTATGCACAATGAATTGAGAATAATTATATTAAAGTTTCACTTTTTGAATTATATTACAGAAGAAAATCTACTTTTACAAAATATTCTAATTCAGTGAGATGGAGCTGTAGTTCCCAGCAACATCTGGGCACTTTGGCTATTTAGTAATAGTATAGTTATAGTAATTATATTTGAAAACGAATGTGCATGGTACATTTATGTCTACATTCATTAGCCTCTGTGTAGTTTATCACTGTCTTCCCTGTGAGTTCCATTCAATATTATAAAATCAGTATTCATATTCAGTAGAGTTGAGCAGGAGAATGTAGAGGCTGGCAGACAGGAGGACAAGGACCGATGCACGCAGCTAACGGCTACTAGGCTAGTAGCCACTAGCCAGCTAGAGAGTGCTGCTTGTTATACCAACAACGAGGCAAGAAATACACATTTGCGTTGAAAATAAATCCTCCACAGTATCACTGCACTAAGCTAATTTAAAGGAAACCCTCTGACTGTTCTGGCCTGGGTAGAGGGAAATATGAACGCATTTAGGCTCTCTCTGTCAGCAGCGCAGGAGCAGTGGAGCACCGTGCTCTCTCTCTGAGCGCAGAGAGTGGGGAGTGGGAGGGGCGAGCGCGCACACTAGTTTCTTAAAGAGACAGGCTGCATTTTCACGGATTTGGCCATCATATCGCTACACTATACACATACTCCCGTCTCCCCCTTAAATAATCTTTTTTTGCAAATCTGCGCTGATCTCATAAAAGACCTATGAAATCCTCAGGACGGAAATCCGTCCCCGGGACGGAGAACTTTAAGCCCTATGTAAGGGATGAGAGGGTTTTTTTATTGGCTGATAACAGGCTGACAGTGTTTTATGCTCCATCTGTGGTATTTCTGGAATGTTCTGTAAGTTGTAAATTAAAAAAAGAAATAGCTCTCACTGGTTTAGGAGCTTTATGAAAGAAATAAGAAATTAATGAATTAACACTACACGATCACATGGTTGTACTTTGCCTCAGGAGATTTATTTATAAATCACATTTATGAATGTGTTTATATAGAGCAGTCTCTTTCATGACGACGCCAGGCCCAGGAAATTATTCTCAATGCCCCATCAGACATTTTAAAACGTATTTATTTAAAGACCTTTGAAGCGTCGTTACGAAGCCAACTCGAGTTGTGACAAATCATGACCAAACTTCAATCCCTATTTTGGGGCGGGAACCCCCTTAGGTGTTAGCATCATGTAATGCTTTAGCTATTGAAAAATAGCAGATCTACAAGCACATTTATTTATTTTTAAATCGACTGACATAGAAAAATAGCTTTTTCAGAAAACTGATGTAGAAGACTTTAGAGAATCTGATCTCAGGTCAAAATGGGTCAATACATTATTTAACCGGCCCCAGCCTCTAGAATCAAGTGTGTGGCGGCGTGTGTGCGTGCGTACGTGTGTGTGCGTGTGTGGTGTGCGTGCGTGCGCGGTACCAACCTGGGTTTTGTACATGTTGGGGTCCAACAGTCTTCAGTCTGAGGTTCTTGGAGTGAACTTTGCCCTGGTAGGGAGAGAGATTATATTATTAGTAATGCTGGGCCGTTATCGGCGTTAACGTGCTGCGTTAACGCGAGAATATTATCGCGCGTCAAAAAAATTATCGCCATTAATCTATTCTCAAAGTTGGGTCTAAGAGCTGGGTCTGCATTGACTGCATAAAGCAAGCAAACTAGGAATTTCACTTTGATAGTTTTATCTGGCGGACGCCGGAATTACTCTGTGGGAGGGAGAAGTCCTAACCTAACAGGGACAAGGTGAAATAAATTACTCTGAGAGCGGGGCGGTAACAAATCCTAACCTAACCGGACACGGGTGAAATTAATGAACAGTGCGGCGTGCCACATCAAACGTCAGCATGCAGGACTCTGTGAACCCAGGTTTGCTTCAGGGGAAATTTCTTTACAAGAAGCTTCCCAATGGAAACCTCGACAAGAACAAGGTGGTTTGCACCCTATGCAAAGCAGAAATGGCTTACTGTAGGAGTTCTTCAAGTCTGAAGTATCACCTAACGCACAAGCATCCCTTTGCGTTGGTTGATGATAGCGAAGCTGCCGGCGGGCCAAGCACTAATATGGCTCCGGGGAAAAGTGTTCGTCAAACTACAATGTTTGAGTGCAACCGTGGCAAGCCCGTCAGCCCAACTCTATCAGCCAAGCTAACTAACCTCCTAGCTCAGTGGATTGCCATCAACTGCCGGCCTATCAGTGTGGTTGAAGATGATGGGCTCGAGCTTCTTCTCCAGGCGGCCACAGGCGACCCATCTTACAAACTACCTGCGAGACGAACTATCACAAGGAGAATCCATGACCAGTACGCCGCAGAGAAAGCTGCGAAAGATGAAAAGTTGGCCGGGGCGGCGTGTGTAGCACTGACTGGGGACCATTGGACATCTGTCAAAAACGACAACTACCTTGGCGTTACTGTACACCTCATCGATGTCAGCTGGGAACTTCACTCGTTCGCCTTAGGTACGTTATGTAATTTAAATTAATTTACCACGGTGAAGTTGGTCTCGGGCTGGATACCCAGCCATCCTGGCTGAATATCCAACCTGAAACCAACCCCACCGCGGCATGTAATATTGCTAATTCAGCCTAACATTTACACAGCTTTAGCTAACGTTATCAGGGATCGATTGATTTATTTTACCACCAGCCAACATTTTACGTTTGCTAGCTAGCCCCAACAACGCCAGCCTGCTAATTGTAAGTCTCCTATTAATAGCAAACTTATTCTGATCTACTTTGTCTCTCCTATAACGTCAGGTGTGATTAAAACGGAGGAGCGCCACTTTGCAGAAGCTTGTGCCAGACAGTTTCTCGACGTCGCTAATCAGTGGGGCATAGCTGAAAAAATCACCACCATTGGAACCGACAGCGCTCCCAACATAGCAGCAGGGAGAATATTACCATTTGAGCACTTGCCCTGCGTTGCGTCGTAGAGGTTGGACTCAAATCATGTACAGTAGGAGAGGGAATAGGAAGCCCCAGTACTGATGAGGTACAGTAGGAGAGGGAATAGGAAGCCCCAGTACTGATGAGGTACAGTAGGAGAGGGAATAGGAAACCCCAGTACCGATGGAGGTACAGTAGGAGAGGGAATAGGAAACCCCAGTACTGATGAGGTACAGTAGGAGAGGGAATAGGAAGCCCCAGGGTTGGGATTGGGACGCCCCACACTGGAGGTGAGTGACTGGTGGAAGAGGTAGAGGTAGAGGTTGGACTCAAGTCATGTCACAAAGCTACTGACTGTAAACAGTTCTTCATCACCTCTAGGTTTACAGTTTAATTAATGTCATATCCCAGAAAAGGGGGTTGTTCTTGCACCCACTGTTCCAAATTGCCTGTATGGTAACGTGTTTATGGTTATTCGTGTTTAACTGAATAAACAATGTATAACACACGTACATCGTATTGAACATTATTATATTTTCATTACCAATTATGATAGGGCTCCTGGTCTAATGGGCCACGTGGCCCGTTCAAGTATTTACTTCTGGTCATTATTTAGGTAGCGCACACATATTTTCAATGCCTTCGGCAGAGTTCAAATGAGCCATTTTAATCTAGATTAATCTAGATTAACTCCAGAATTGCAGTGAGATTAATCTAGATTAAAAAAATTAATCTATGCCCACCACTAATTATTAGACATTTCTTTATTTAATTAGATTGTATTTTATTATCTACCTGGTAGTAGTGAGACTCGGTGTTATATAATTATCTTTATTAATATTATATTAACCCCTTTTAGTGTTTTAAGCATCGTTATACTTTAGCCATTGAAAAATAGCAGATGTACAAGATGTCGATCGGGAAAATGTGGCGAACAATTTTAACCCATTCTGACCTGAGATCAGATTCATACGAGGTTTCCACTGGACACACACTGCTCTGATGAACCCATTCTGACCCGAGATCAGATTCTAAAAAATGTCAGTCGTTCTTCGATTTTTCAAAAATAGCAGACCTACAAGCTCGTATCGCGCCACTCGGTGGCGCGATATGAGCTTGTAGATCTGCTATTTTTAAATAGCTAAAGCATAACGTAATGCTAACACCAAAATGTGTTCCCGTATAGAATGGGTTAAGCATCGTTATACTTTAGCCATTGAAAAATAGCAGATATACAAGATGTCGATCTGCTATTTATTTATTTTTATCGGGAAAATGTGGCGAACAATTTTAACTCAAATCTTTGCTTCATGGGGGGCAATGTTCCCTCTAACGTGCCCAAACTAAAGAGTCGCCGCCTCCACGTCTCATGTATTAGCCTACAGTAATACCTAGCCCGACATTTGTCCACAGACTGTTGTTAGATTACACAGGCGAGTCAGTTAGGCGACAGACGGGTCACACACAGACGGGACCTCCAGTGTGCGTTCGTACGAGCGTCTCTCAGCCACAGGTTTTGTCACGTGACCTTCGTTTACAGCTGAGCAGAGCACAAACAAACACAGATAGCCGTTAGCTTGGATGCACGTACTCGCATGATAATTCACTTAACCCTTGGCCTACAATTAACAGAAAAAACGGAATTAATCTAAAAATCTAAACCTCCCGTTCACGGAAAAAACTGAATGACAATCAATATCAGTTATCGGGGGTTCAACAGAGCAAAAATTAATATTTTTTCGCTAATATCACTAATGTTGGATGTAATTTACCAAAAAACGGCCGAAATCCACGTGATCGTGCGCTATCGTGCACGCAAATTGGGATTGGCAGTCCAAGGGTTAATAAAATAATGACCAGTCAGCCTCCTTAAAAAGACGAGTGACACGACTCACACCGCGGCCGCTAACCCAGCCAAAGGAAGGAGGAAAGTGCTCTCTGTTAAGACTGACGGCTGGCGCAGTCTGTGCAAATAGACGGACAACATGTGCAACTGGGAGATGTTTTTTTCTTTTTCCGATGAGAAAGGAGTTATCTGCAAAACATGTTGCGAGGCGAAAGTTTGAAGTGACTTTTCTGAAGGGAAAAGAAAATGGGACGAGTGGAAAATGGACTACCTCAAGCTCCACCTTCTGCACAAAACGCACCAGAATGCTGCTGGGATTTTACGGAGACGTGAGGGGGTTGGAAATGGAACCGGTGCGTTTGCTGCTGCAGAATGAAGAGGAAAGACGCGACAGGAATGAGCACTTGGAAAAGAACAGATCTGACAGCCAGCAAGTTCATGTGCTCGTTGACAATGTGCTACTGGGCATACAAATGAACGCATCGATGCTGTCTGTTCAACAGATCCATGATCATCTTGCAAAATATGTGAGTATCCCAGAACACTGGCGGAGCAAGAACTATGCCTTTGAGTTTGTGAAGTCAATCGATGCAGTTGTACAGAATGAGAGCATGTGCTGAAATCCGAAATGCCCCGTTTCATACCTTGATTGTAGATGAGAGCACAGACATCACAGTGCACAGACACAGACACAGAGCACAGAGCACAGACATCACAGTGCACAGACACAGACACAGAGCACAGAGCACAGACATCACAGTGCACAGACACAGACACAGAGCACAGAGCACAGACATCACAGTGCACAGACACAGACACAGAGCACAGAGCACAGACATCACAGTGCACAGACACAGACACAGACACAGAGCACAGACATCACAGTGCACAGACACAGACACAGAGCACAGAGCACAGACATCACAGTGCACAGACACAGACACAGACACAGAGCACAGACATCACAGTGCACAGACACAGACACAGAGCACAGAGCACAGACATCACAGTGCACAGACACAGACACAGACACAGAGCACAGACATCACAGTGCACAGACACAGACACAGACACAGAGCACAGACATCACAGTGCACAGACACAGACACAGAGCACAGAGCACAGACATCACAGTGCACAGACACAGAGCACAGAGCACAGACATCACAGTGCACAGACACAGACACAGAGCACAGACATCACAGTGCACAGACACAGAGCACAGACATCACAGTGCACAGACACAGACACAGACACAGAGCACAGACATCACAGTGCACAGACACAGACACAGAGCACAGAGCACAGACATCACAGTGCACAGACACAGAGCACAGAGCACAGAGCACAGACATCACAGTGCACAGACACAGACACAGAGCACAGAGCACAGACATCACAGTGCACAGACACAGACACAGAGCACAGAGCACAGACATCACAGTGCACAGACACAGACACAGAGCACAGACATCACAGTGCACAGACACAGACACAGAGCACAGAGCACAGACATCACAGTGCACAGACACAGAGCACAGAGCACAGACATCACAGTGCACAGACACAGACACAGACACAGAGCACAGACATCACAGTGCACAGACACAGACACAGACACAGAGCACAGACATCACAGTGCACAGACACAGACACAGACACAGAGCACAGAGCACAGACATCACAGTGCACAGACACAGACACAGAGCACAGAGCACAGACATCACAGTGCACAGACACAGACACAGAGCACAGACATCACAGTGCACAGACACAGACACAGAGCACAGAGCACAGACATCACAGTGCACAGACACAGACACAGAGCACAGAGCACAGACATCACAGTGCACAGACACAGACACAGAGCACAGAGCACAGACATCACAGTGCACAGACACAGACACAGAGCACAGAGCACAGACATCACAGTGCACAGACACAGACACAGACACAGAGCACAGACATCACAGTGCACAGACACAGAGCACAGAGCACAGAGCACAGACATCACAGTGCACAGACACAGACACAGAGCACAGAGCACAGACATCACAGTGCACAGACACAGACACAGACACAGAGCACAGACATCACAGTGCACAAAATGATAGTTCTGTATATAAAATACAGGGAGGAAAAGGATGTCAACTACAACACTGAGTTTGGTGGCATCATTCAGTTAACCCATTCTGAACGGGAACCCATTTTGGTGTCAGCATCATGTTATGCTTTAGCCATTTAAAAACAGCAAACCTGCAAGCTCGTAGCGCGCCACCGAGTGGCGCGATACGAGCTTGTAGGTCTGCTATTTTTGAAAAATCGAAGAACGACTGACATTTTTAGAATCTGATCTCAGGTCAGAATGGGTTCATCAGACCAGTGTGTGTCCAGTGGAAACCTCGTATGAATCTGATCTCAGGTCAGAATGGGTTAAACATGCAGAGAATGGTGATGCTGACCTCTGATGGTGCCTCAGTAATGCTAGGAAAGCACAATGGAGTTGCAGCTATATTGAGAGGCCAAATACCACATCTCACAGAACAACACTGTGTGGCCCACAAAGAGGACTTGGGCATTGATGATGCTTTTGAAACATGTGCCTTTGATGCGAGAAGCGGAAACTCTTCTTAGAAGTGTTTACAACATGTTCTCCCGGTCAGCAGTAAAGAAGGGCAGGTTTGAGGAACTAGCAGAGGGTCCTTGATAAAGGATACACTGTCATTCAGGCCTTTGAATGAAGTGCGATGGCTGTCACGCAACCAAGCTGTAAATGCTGTTCTCAGAAACGACACTGTTCTTGAAGAATACTGCAGAAGAGTCAGTGATGAAGGAGATCCAGTGGCAAAATACTGCTACAAAAAGCTGCGTGATCCAAAGTACAAGTTTACACTCACTGCTCTTGGAGATGTATTGAGCGAGCTGGCACAACTCTGCCTTTCTCTCCAAAAATGTAACCTGACAGTGATGGAAGGGCATTGCCTTGCAAGAGCCAAGATCGAGAAGCTGCGTTCGCAGTACCTGGATGATGCACAGGGGCCTCAGTGGAGTGACAGAGCCAAAGAGGTGATAAGGGCCTCAGAGGCGGATGGGGATATTATCCTGTTTATTCACAGCCTGTGTGTTCACCTAGAGATGCTCGTTTTCCAGTGGAGGGTTTAAAAGACTGGTCTGCATTTGACATTGCAGCATTGAGTCCAGCCAACGTCACGTTTGACTACGGAGCATCAGATGTTGCTGTGCTGGCAAAGAAACACCAGGCCATTCTCCACCCAGAGTCTCTGGATGCCATCAAAAGTGAATATGCTGATTTAAAATACATTGTGAGACAGAAACTGAAACAAAATACAATCAGCACATTCTCACATATGGTGGCTGCAACACTTAGATGTGAGGAGCTGAAAAACGTCTCACGGCTTGTGGACATTTGTGGGACATTTCAAGCATCCAGTGCAGAAAGAGGGTTTAGCTTGATGAATCGTATCAAAACAACATCAAGAAATCGTCTTCAAGTGGAACATCTAGACGAGTTGATGCGAATCAAGTCAAGGCTGCAAGCAGACAAAGACGGTGCCACCACCATCAGCCTGGAGAACTGAGAACTGAGAAGGTAACATTCGTTCCTGATCAGATATGTGTGTGTTATACTGTCTGTCACTCATTAGGAATCATCATCTGAATCATTAAGAGCTTGTTTTATTTTAACATTTTGTTTAGTCACGTTTGTATTATTTTTCCAGACCAAGACAGTTTCAAGACTACAGTATTATGTGTGTTTTGCAAAAAATCTTATGTTAGAAGATTAATTACTAATTACCCTATTCTATTCTACTCTGTTTCCCAGAAGCGGACCAGAACCAGACCAGTGAAGTGGCTTCTGCTGACTTTGGATAACTTTTTAACTTCTCCCTGGAACAACATATTTTCAGATGGGGGGGGGGGGGGGGGGGGTTGGCGGCCAATTACATAATATTTATATATATTTATATTTCAGAAAAATGTCAGGATTTAGAAAATATTATAATGATATTCACCTGGTAATGAGACTGTTATATCATTATATTTATAAATATTAATATTATAATGATATTCACCTGGTAATGAGACTGTTATATAATTACATTTATAAATATTAATATTATAATGATATTCACCTGGTAATGAGACTCTGTTATATAATTATATTTATAAATATTAATATTATAATGATATTCACCTGGTAATGAGACTCTGTTATATAATTACATTTATAAATATTAATATTATAATGATATTCACCTGGTAATGAGACTGTTATATAATTATATTTATAAATATTAATATTATAATGATATTCACCTGGTAATGAGACTCTGTTATATAATTATATTTATAAATATTAATATTATAATGATATTCACCTGGTAATGAGACTCTGTTATATAATTATATTTATAAATATTAATATTATAATGATATTCACCTGGTAATGAGACTCTGTTATATAATTATATTTATAAATATTAATATTATAATGATATTCACCTGGTAATGAGACTCTGTTATATAATTATATTTATAAATATTAATATTATAATGATATTCACCTGGTAATGAGACTCTGTTATATAATTATATTTATAAATATTAATATTATAATGATATTCACCTGGTAATGAGACTGTTATATAATTACATTTATAAATATTAATATTATAATGATATTCACCTGGTAATGAGACTCTGTTATATAATTATATTTATAAATATTAATATTATAATGATATTCACCTGGTAATGAGACTCTGTTATATAATTATATTTATAAATATTAATATTATAATGATATTCACCTGGTAATGAGACTCTGTTATATAATTACATTTATAAATATTAATATTATAATGATATTCACCTGGTAATGAGACTCTGTTATATAATTACATTTATAAATATTAATATTATAATGATATTCACCTGGTAATGAGACTCTGTTATATAATTACATTTATAAATATTAATATTATAATGATATTCACCTGGTAATGAGACTCTGTTATATAATTACATTTATAAATATTAATATTATAATGATATTCACCTGGTAATGAGACTCTGTTATATAATTACATTTATAAATATTAATATTATAATGATATTCACCTGGTAATGAGACTCTGTTATATAATTATATTTATAAATATTAATATTATAATGATATTCACCTGGTAATGAGACTCTGTTATATAATTACATTTATAAATATTAATATTATAATGATATTCACCTGGTAATGAGACTCTGTTATATAATTATATTTATAAATATTAATATTATAATGATATTCACCTGGTAATGAGACTCTGTTATATAATTACATTTATAAATATTAATATTATAATGATATTCACCTGGTAATGAGACTCTGTTATATAATTACATTTATAAATATTAATATTATAATGATATTCACCTGGTAATGAGACTCTGTTATATAATTACATTTATAAATATTAATATTATAATGATATTCACCTGGTAATGAGACTCTGTTATATAATTACATTTATAAATATTAATATTATAATGATATTCACCTGGTAATGAGACTCTGTTATATAATTATATTTATAAATATTAATATTATAATGATATTCACCTGGTAATGAGACTCTGTTATATAATTACATTTATAAATATTAATATTATAATGATATTCACCTGGTAATGAGACTCTGCCACCACAGGAGAGCTGAATGTCATGTTGCACACGTGACACACCTTGTATTTATCCGTCTCTGCTTGGATCCCACTGCCTGTAATGTCCTACACACGCACACGCACACACACACACACACACACACACACACGCGCACACACACACACACACACACACACACACACACACACACACAGTATTGATGATTGTGCATCACGATACAAAATGTTTACGACATCGTTACATGGCTTAGTTTTAACGCTTGATTCCGTTTGGTCAATGGAAGAATTCAGCGGTCTGTTATTACTTTTTTTTTGTTTTAACTTTTAACCCATTCTGACCCGAGATCAGATTCTATAAATGTCTTCTATACATCCTGACAGTTTTCCATTCTGACCGGAGATCAGATTCTATAAATGTCTTCTATACATCCTGACAGTTTTCCATTCTGACCTGAGATCAGATTCTATAAATGTCTTCTATACATCCTGACATTTTTCTGAAAAAGCTATGTTTCTATGTCAGTCGCTCTTCGATTTAAAAAAAATAGCAGATCTACAAACTCGTAGCGCACCACTCGGTGGCGCGCTACGAGCTTGTAGATCTGATATATCCCAAATATAATATAATAAATATCTTATATATATATATATATATATATATATATTAGGGCTGTCAAAGTTAACGCACTATTAACTAGTTAACTCACAATCCTTTTAACGGCACTATTTTATTTAACGCGCGATTAACTCACTGTGAAGTTTGACAGAATGGTTGAGAGACACATGGCAATTTTACACTGAAGAGTTGAATAATTGTTAAACAGCTGCATTACTTAAGTTAATTTAAGTCTACACAATTAGAAAACTTAGAAAACATGTTATTTTGATCAACATGGCCTGTTATCTCTCGTAATGGTACCATTGGCCAACATCAATACAGTTCTTTAGTTTGGGTCTGGAAGGCTAAATGTCATCAAATGGTGGTCCGTGGCTCAAATGCAGAATAAATAATGGACCTTGATATGAAAAATCGGATAAAAAATATGCGATTAATTTGCGATTAATCAGTTAACTATGGACAATCATGCGATTAATCAGATTAAATATTTTAATCGATTGACAGCACTAATATATATATATATATAAATATAAAGATATTCTTTTCTGCTTTTTTCTGCCTTTATTGATAGTTTGAAAGTAGACCGACAGGAAATGGGGAGAGAGATGGGGATGGCCTGGACCACATGACGCCATGAAACGTCCGTCCACATGCGTGTATATTTGGACCTATAGCACACGCGTGTATATACAGGTCACATGGGAGAGAGAAAGAACTAGAATGATTACTTACATCATCTGAAGGTTTTAGTTTCTTCAACGTGGGTTCCTTCTCCTTTTCGTTCTGGATGCAGAGGTAACGGCGCACTTTGTTGGCGTGCTTCTTACTCTGAAACACACAATAACACACACCCTGTTGGCATGTTTCTATCTCTGAAACATGTAATAACACACACCCTGTTGGCATGTTTCTACCTCTGAAACATGTAATAATAACACACCCTGTTGGCATGTTTCTACCTCTGAAACATGTAATAACACACACCCTGTTGGCATGTTTCTACCTCTGAAACATGTAATAACACACACCCTGTTGGCATGTTTCTACCTCTGAAACATGTAATAACACACACCCTGTTGGCATGTTTCTACCTCTGAAACATGTAATAACACACCCTGTTGGCATGTTTCTACCTCTGAAACATGTAATAACACACCCTGTTGGCATGTTTCTACCTCTGAAACATGTAATAACACACACCCTGTTGGCATGTTTCTACCTCTGAAACATGTAATAACACACCCTGTTGGCATGTTTCTACCTCTGAAACATGTAATAACACACACCCTGTTGGCATGTTTCTACCTCTGAAACATGTAATAACACACACCCTGTTGGCATGTTTCTACCTCTGAAACATGTAATAACACACCCTGTTGGCATGTTTCTATCTCTGAAACATGTAATAACACACACCCTGTTGGCATGTTTCTACCTCTGAAACATGTAATAACACACACCCTGTTGGCATGTTTCTACCTCTGAAACATGTAATAACACACACCCTGTTGGCATGTTTCTACCTCTGAAACATGTAATAACACACCCTGTTGGCATGTTTCTACCTCTGAAACATGTAATAACACACACCCTGTTGGCATGTTTCTACCTCTGAAACATGTAATAACACACACCCTGTTGGCATGTTTCTATCTCTGAAACATGTAATAATAACACACACCCTGTTGGCATGTTTCTATCTCTGAAACATGTAATAACACACACCCTGTTGGCATGTTTCTACCTCTGAAACATGTAATAACACACACCCTGTTGGCATGTTTCTACCTCTGAAACATGTAATAACACACACCCTGTTGGCATGTTTCTACCTCTGAAACATGTAATAACACACACCCTGTTGGCATGTTTCTACCTCTGAAACATGTAATAACACACACCCTGTTGGCATGTTTCTACCTCTGAAACATGTAATAACACACACCCTGTTGGCATGTTTCTACCTCTGAAACATGTAATAACACACACCCTGTTGGCATGTTTCTACCTCTGAAACATGTAATAACACACACCCTGTTGGCATGTTTCTACCTCTGAAACATGTAATAACACACACCCTGTTGGCATGTTTCTATCTCTGAAACATGTAATAATAACACACACCCTGTTGGCATGTTTCTACCTCTGAAACATGTAATAACACACACCCTGTTGGCATGTTTCTACCTCTGAAACATGTAATAACACACACCCTGTTGGCATGTTTCTACCTCTGAAACATGTAATAACACACCCTGTTGGCATGTTTCTACCTCTGAAACATGTAATAACACACACCCTGTTGGCATGTTTCTACCTCTGAAACATGTAATAACACACACCCTGTTGGCATGTTTCTACCTCTGAAACATGTAATAGCACACACCCTGTTGGCATGTTTCTACCTCTGAAACATGTAATAACACACACCCTGTTGGCATGTTTCTACCTCTGAAACATGTAATAACACACACCCTGTTGGCATGTTTCTATCTCTGAAACATGAAATAACACACACCCTGTTGGCATGTTTCTACCTCTGAAACATGTAATAACACACACCCTGTTGGCATGTTTCTACCTCTGAAACATGTAATAACACACACCCTGTTGGCATGTTTCTACCTCTGAAACATGTAATAACACACACCCTGTTGGCATGTTTCTATCTCTGAAACATGTAATAACACACCCTGTTGGCATGTTTCTACCTCTGAAACATGTAATAACACACACCCTGTTGGCATGTTTCTACCTCTGAAACATGTAATAACACACCCTGTTGGCATGTTTCTACCTCTGAAACATGTAATAACACACCCTGTTGGCATGTTTCTACCTCTGAAACATGTAATAACACACACCCTGTTGGCATGTTTCTATCTCTGAAACATGTAATAACACACACCCTGTTGGCATGTTTCTACCTCTGAAACATGTAATAACACACACCCTGTTGGCATGTTTCTACCTCTGAAACATGTAATAACACACCCTGTTGGCATGTTTCTACCTCTGAAACATGTAATAACACACACCCTGTTGGCATGTTTCTACCTCTGAAACATGTAATAACACACCCTGTTGGCATGTTTCTACCTCTGAAACATGTAATAACACACACCCTGTTGGCATGTTTCTACCTCTGAAACATGTAATAACACACACCCTGTTGGCATGTTTCTACCTCTGAAACATGTAATAACACACACCCTGTTGGCATGTTTCTACCTCTGAAACATGTAATAACATACACCCTGTTGGCATGTTTCTACCTCTGAAACATGTAATAACACACCCTGTTGGCATGTTTCTACCTCTGAAACATGTAATAACACACACCCTGTTGGCATGTTTCTACCTCTGAAACATGTAATAACACACACCCTGTTGGCATGTTTCTACCTCTGAAACATGTAATAACACACACCCTGTTGGCATGTTTCTATGTCTGAAACATGTAATAACACACACCCTGTTGGCATGTTTCTACCTCTGAAACATGTAATAACACACACCCTGTTGGCATGTTTCTACCTCTGAAACATGTAATAACACACACCCTGTTGGCATGTTTCTACCTCTGAAACATGTAATAACACACACCCTGTTGGCATGTTTCTACCTCTGAAACATGTAATAACACACACCCTGTTGGCATGTTTCTACCTCTGAAACATGTAATAACACACACCCTGTTGGCATGTTTCTATCTCTGAAACATGTAATAACACACACCCTGTTGGCATGTTTCTACCTCTGAAACATGTAATAACACACACCCTGTTGGCATGTTTCTACCTCTGAAACATGTAATAACACACACCCTGTTGGCATGTTTCTATCTCTGAAA
The DNA here is from genome assembly GCF_964188405.1 of Protomyctophum parallelum. Taxonomy (NCBI): domain Eukaryota; kingdom Metazoa; phylum Chordata; class Actinopteri; order Myctophiformes; family Myctophidae; genus Protomyctophum; species Protomyctophum parallelum. The sequence continues at coordinate 104,753,130 of NC_139697.1, read as the reverse complement.
CATGTAATAACACACCCTGTTGGCATGTTTCTACCTCTGAAACATGTAATAATAACACACCCTGTTGGCATGTTTCTACCTCTGAAACATGTAATAACATACACCCTGTTGGCATGTTTCTACCTCTGAAACATGTAATAACACACACCCTGTTGGCATGTTTCTACCTCTGAAACATGTAATAACACACCCTGTTGGCATGTTTCTACCTCTGAAACATGTAATAACACACCCTGTTGGCATGTTTCTACCTCTGAAACATGTAATAACACACACCCTGTTGGCATGTTTCTATCTCTGAAACATGTAATAACACACCCTGTTGGCATGTTTCTACCTCTGAAACATGTAATAACACACACCCTGTTGGCATGTTTCTACCTCTGAAACATGTAATAACACACACCCTGTTGGCATGTTTCTATCTCTGAAACATGTAATAACACACACCCTGTTGGCATGTTTCTATCTCTGAAACATGTAATAACACACCCTGTTGGCATGTTTCTATGTCTGAAACATGTAATAACACACACCCTGTTGGCATGTTTCTACCTCTGAAACATGTAATAATAACACACACCCTGTTGGCATGTTTCTACCTCTGAAACATGTAATAACACACACCCTGTTGGCATGTTTCTACCTCTGAAACATGTAATAACACACACCCTGTTGGCATGTTTCTACCTCTGAAACATGTAATAATAACACACACCCTGTTGGCATGTTTCTACCTCTGAAACATGTAATAACACACACCCTGTTGGCATGTTTCTACCTCTGAAACATGTAATAACACACACCCTGTTGGCATGTTTCTACCTCTGAAACATGTAATAACACACACCCTGTTGGCATGTTTCTACCTCTGAAACATGTAATAATAACACACACCCTGTTGGCATGTTTCTATCTCTGAAACATGTAATAACACACACCCTGTTGGCATGTTTCTACCTCTGAAACATGTAATAACACACACCCTGTTGGCATGTTTCTACCTCTGAAACATGTAATAATAACACACACCCTGTTGGCATGTTTCTACCTCTGAAACATGTAATAACACACACCCTGTTGGCATGTTTCTATCTCTGAAACATGTAATAACACACACCCTGTTGGCATGTTTCTACCTCTGAAACATGTAATAACACACACCCTGTTGGCATGTTTCTACCTCTGAAACATGTAATAACACACACCCTGTTGGCATGTTTCTACCTCTGAAACATGTAATAACACACACCCTGTTGGCATGTTTCTACCTCTGAAACATGTAATAACACACACCCTGTTGGCATGTTTCTACCTCTGAAACATGTAATAACACACACCCTGTTGGCATGTTTCTACCTCTGAAACATGTAATAACACACACCCTGTTGGCATGTTTCTACCTCTGAAACATGTAATAACACACACCCTGTTGGCATGTTTCTACCTCTGAAACATGTAATAACACACACCCTGTTGGCATGTTTCTACCTCTGAAACATGTAATAACACACACCCTGTTGGCATGTTTCTACCTCTGAAACATGTAATAACACACACCCTGTTGGCATGTTTCTACCTCTGAGACATGTAATAACACACACCCTGTTGGCATGTTTCTACCTCTGAAACATGTAATAACACACACCCTGTTGGCATGTTTCTACCTCTGAAACATGTAATAACACACACCCTGTTGGCATGTTTCTACCTCTGAAACATGTAATAACACACAGCCTGTTGGCATGTTTCTACCTCTGAAACATGTAATAACACACACCCTGTTGGCATGTTTCTACCTCTGAAACATGTAATAATACACACCCTGTTGGCATGTTTCTACCTCTGAAACATGTAATAACATACACCCTGTTGGCATGTTTCTACCTCTGAAACATGTAATAACACACACCCTGTTGGCATGTTTCTACCTCTGAAACATGTAATAACACACACCCTGTTGGCATGTTTCTACCTCTGAAACATGTAATAACACACACCCTGCTGTGTAAGTCTCTGAAGTGTAAGTGTAGTGCAATTCTTAAGACAAAGACAGAGTTTGCAAACTAAAGTAGCATAAACACAGCTTTTCCTTTCAGCCATGTGGAGTCTCAGTAAACACAGCCATCTCCATGTGGAGTCTAAACACAGCCATCTCCATGTGGAGTCTAAACACAGCCATCTCCATGTAGAGTCTAAACACAGCCATCTCCATGTGGAGTCTAAACACAGCCATCTCCATGTGGAGTCTAAACACAGCCATCTCCATGTGGAGTCTAAACACAGCCATCTCCATGTGGAGTCTAAACACAGCCATCTCCATGTAGAGTCTAAACACAGCCATCTCCATGTGGAGTCTAAACACAGCCATCTCCATGTGGAGTCTAAACACAGCCATCTCCATGTAGAGTCTAAACACAGCCATCTCCATGTGGAGTCTAAACACAGCCATCTCCATGTGGAGTCTAAACACAGCCATCTCCATGTGGAGTCTAAACACAGCCATCTCCATGTAGAGTCTAAACACAGCCATCTCCATGTGGAGTCTAAACACAGCCATCTCCATGTAGAGTCTAAACACAGCCATCTCCATGTAGAGTCTAAACACAGCCATCTCCATGTGGAGTCTCAGTAAACACAGCCATCTCCATGTAGAGTCTAAACACAGCCATCTCCATGTGGAGTCTAAACACAGCCATCTCCATGTGGAGTCTAAACACAGCCATCTCCATGTGGAGTCTAAACACAGCCATCTCCATGTGGAGTCTAAACACAGCCATCTCCATGTAGAGTCTAAACACAGCCATCTCCATGTAGAGTCTAAACACAGCCATCTCCATGTGGAGTCTAAACACAGCCATCTCCATGTGGAGTCTCAGTAAACACAGCCATCTCCATGTGGAGTCTAAACACAGCCATCTCCATGTGGAGTCTAAACACAGCCATCTCCATGTAGAGTCTAAACACAGCCATCTCCATGTGGAGTCTAAACACAGCCATCTCCATGTGGAGTCTAAACACAGCCATCTCCATGTAGAGTCTAAACACAGCCATCTCCATGTGAAGTCTAAACACAGCCATCTCCATGTAGAGTCTAAACACAGCCATCTCCATGTGGAGTCTAAACACAGCCATCTCCATGTGGAGTCTAAACACAGCCATCTCCATGTGGAGTCTCAGTAAACACAGCCATCTCCATGTAGAGTCTAAACACAGCCATCTCCATGTAGAGTCTAAACACAGCCATCTCCTTGTGGAGTCTAAACACAACCATCTCCATGTGGAGTCTAAACACAGCCATCTCCATGTGGAGTCTAAACACAGCCATCTCCATGTGGAGTCTAAACACAGCCATCTCCATGTGGAGTCTAAACACAGCCATCTCCATGTGGAGTCTAAACACAGCCATCTCCATGTGGAGTCTAAACACAGCCATCTCCATGTGGAGTCTAAACACAGCCATCTCCATGTGGAGTCTAAACACAGCTATCTCCATGTGGAGTCTAAACACAGCCATCTCCATGTGGAGTCTAAACACAGCCATCTCCATGTAGAGTCTCAGTAAACACAGCCATCTCCATGTGGAGTCTAAACACAGCCATCTCCATGTGGAGTCTAAACACAGCCATCTTCATGTAGAGTCTAAACACAGCCATCTCCATGTGGAGTCTAAACACAGCCATCTCCATGTAGAGTCTAAACACAGCCATCTCCATGTGGAGTCTAAACACAGCCATCTCCATGTGGAGTCTAAACACAGCCATCTCCATGTGGAGTCTAAACACAGCCATCTCCATGTGGAGTCTAAACACAGCCATCTCCATGTGGAGTCTAAACACAGCCATCTCCATGTGGAGTCTAAACACAGCCATCTCCATGTGGAGTCTAAACACAGCCATCTCCATGTGGAGTCTAAACACAGCCATCTCCATGTAGAGTCTCAGTAAACACAGCCATCTCCATGTAGAGTCTAAACACAGCCATCTCCATGTGGAGTCTAAACACAGCCATCTCCATGTGGAGTCTAAACACAGCCATCTCCATGTGGAGTCTAAACACAGCCATCTCCATGTAGAGTCTAAACACAGCCATCTCCATGTGGAGTCTAAACACAGCCATCTCCATGTGGAGTCTAAACACAGCCATCTCCATGTGGAGTCTAAACACAGCCATCTCCATGTAGAGTCTAAACACAGCCATCTCCATGTGGAGTCTAAACACAGCCATCTCCATGTGGAGTCTAAACACAGCCATCTCCATGTGGAGTCTAAACACAGCCATCTCCATGTAGAGTCTAAACACAGCCATCTCCATGTGGAGTCTAAACACAGCCATCTCCATGTGGAGTCTAAACACAGCCATCTCCATGTAGAGTCTAAACACAGCCATCTCCATGTGGAGTCTAAACACAGCCATCTCCATGTAGAGTCTAAACACAGCCATCTCCATGTAGAGTCTAAACACAGCCATCTCCATGTAGAGTCTCAGTAAACACAGCCATCTCCATGTGGAGTCTAAACACAGCCATCTCCATGTGGAGTCTAAACACAGCCATCTCCATGTAGAGTCTAAACATAGCCATCTCCATGTAGAGTCTAAACACAGCCATCTCCATGTGGAGTCTAAACACAGCCATCTCCATGTGGAGTCTAAACACAGCCATCTCCATGTGGAGTCTAAACACAGCCATCTCCATGTGGAGTCTCAGTAAACACAGCCATCTCCATGTAGAGTCTAAACACAGCCATCTCCATGTGGAGTCTAAACACAGCCATCTCCATGTGGAGTCTAAACACAGCCATCTCCATGTGGAGTCTAAACACAGCCATCTCCATGTGGAGTCTAAACACAGCCATCTCCATGTAGAGTCTAAACACAGCCATCTCCATGTGGAGTCTAAACACAGCCATCTCCATGTAGAGTCTAAACACAGCCATCTCCATGTGGAGTCTAAACACAGCCATCTCCATGTGGAGTCTAAACACAGCCATCTCCATGTGGAGTCTAAACACAGCCATCTCCATGTAGAGTCTAAACACAGCCATCTCCATGTGGAGTCTAAACACAGCCATCTCCATGTGGAGTCTAAACACAGCCATCTCCATGTGGAGTCTAAACACAGCCATCTCCATGTGGAGTCTAAACACAGCCATCTCCATGTGGAGTCTAAACACAGCCATCTCCATGTGGAGTCTAAACACAGCCATCTCCATGTGGAGTCTAAACACAGCCATCTCCATGTGGAGTCTAAACACAGCCATCTCCATGTGGAGTCTAAACACAGCCATCTCCATGTGGAGTCTAAACACAGCCATCTCCATGTGGAGTCTCAGTAAACACAGCCATCTCCATGTGGAGTCTAAACACAGCCATCTCCATGTGGAGTCTAAACACAGCCATCTCCATGTGGAGTCTAAACACAGCCATCTCCATGTGGAGTCTAAACACAGCCATCTCCATGTGGAGTCTAAACACAGCCATCTCCATGTGGAGTCTAAACACAGCCATCTCCATGTGGAGTCTAAACACAGCCATATCCATGTGGAGTCTAAACACAGCCATATCCATGTGGAGTCTAAACACAGCCATCTCCATGTAGAGTCTAAACACAGCCATCTCCATGTAGAGTCTAAACACAGCCATCTCCATGTAGAGTCTAAACACAGCCATCTCCATGTAGAGTCTGAGTAAACACAGCCATCTCCATGTGGAGTCTAAACACAGCCATCTCCATGTGGAGTCTAAACACAGCCATCTCCATGTAGTCTAAACACAGCCATCTCCATGTGGAGTCTAAACACAGCCATCTCCATGTAGAGTCTAAACACAGCCATCTCCATGTGGAGTCTAAACACAGCCATCTCCATGTGGAGTCTAAACACAGCCATCTCCATGTGGAGTCTCAGTAAACACAGCCATCTCCATGTAGAGTCTAAACACAGCCATCTCCATGTGGAGTCTAAACACAGCCATCTTCATGTGGAGTCTAAACACAGCCAACTCCATGTGGAGTCTAAACACAGCCATCTCCATGTGGAGTCTAAACACAGCCAACTCCATGTAGAGTCTAAACACAGCCATCTCCATGTGGAGTCTAAACACAGCCATCTCCATGTGGAGTCTAAACACAGCCATCTCCATGTAGAGTCTAAACACAGCCATCTCCATGTGGAGTCTCAGTAAACACAGCCATCTCCATGTAGAGTCTAAACATAGCCATCTCCATGTAGAGTCTAAACACAGCCATCTCCATGTGGAGTCTAAACACAGCCATCTCCATGTAGAGTCTAAACACAGCCATCTCCATGTGGAGTCTCAGTAAACACAGCCATCTCCATGTGGAGTCTAAACACAGCCATCTCCATGTGGAGTCTAAACACAGCCATCTCCATGTAGAGTCTAAACACAGCCATCTCCATGTGGAGTCTAAACACAGCCATCTCCATGTGGAGTCTAAACACAGCCATCTCCATGTGGAGTCTAAACACAGCCATCTCCATGTAGAGTCTAAACACAGCCATCTCCATGTGAGTCTAAACACAGCCATCTCCATGTGGAGTCTAAACACAGCCATCTCCATGTGGAGTCTCAGTAAACACAGCCATCTCCATGTAGAGTCTAAACACAGCCATCTCCATGTGGAGTCTAAACACAGCCATCTCCATGTGGAGTCTAAACACAGCCATCTCCATGTGGAGTCTAAACACAGCCATCTCCATGTAGAGTCTAAACACAGCCATCTCCATGTGGAGTCTAAACACAGCCATCTCCATGTAGAGTCTAAACACAGCCATCTCCATGTGGAGTCTAAACACAGCCATCTCCATGTGGAGTCTAAACACAGCCATCTCCATGTGGAGTCTAAACACAGCCATCTCCATGTAGAGTCTAAACACAGCCATCTCCATGTGGAGTCTAAACACAGCCATCTCCATGTGGAGTCTAAACACAGCCATCTCCATGTGGAGTCTAAACACAGCCATCTCCATGTGGAGTCTAAACACAGCCATCTCCATGTGGAGTCTAAACACAGCCATCTCCATGTGGAGTCTAAACACAGCCATCTCCATGTGGAGTCTAAACACAGCCATCTCCATGTGGAGTCTAAACACAGCCATCTCCATGTGGAGTCTAAACACAGCCATCTCCATGTGGAGTCTAAACACAGCCATCTCCATGTGGAGTCTCAGTAAACACAGCCATCTCCATGTGGAGTCTAAACACAGCCATCTCCATGTGGAGTCTAAACACAGCCATCTCCATGTGGAGTCTAAACACAGCCATCTCCATGTGGAGTCTAAACACAGCCATCTCCATGTGGAGTCTAAACACAGCCATCTCCATGTGGAGTCTAAACACAGCCATCTCCATGTGGAGTCTAAACACAGCCATATCCATGTGGAGTCTAAACACAGCCATCTCCATGTAGAGTCTAAACACAGCCATCTCCATGTGGAGTCTAAACACAGCCATCTCCATGTAGAGTCTAAACACAGCCATCTCCATGTAGAGTCTGAGTAAACACAGCCATCTCCATGTGGAGTCTAAACACAGCCATCTCCATGTGGAGTCTAAACACAGCCATCTCCATGTAGTCTAAACACAGCCATCTCCATGTGGAGTCTAAACACAGCCATCTCCATGTAGAGTCTAAACACAGCCATCTCCATGTGGAGTCTAAACACAGCCATCTCCATGTGGAGTCTAAACACAGCCATCTCCATGTGGAGTCTCAGTAAACACAGCCATCTCCATGTAGAGTCTAAACACAGCCATCTCCATGTGGAGTCTAAACACAGCCATCTCCATGTGGAGTCTAAACACAGCCAACTCCATGTGGAGTCTAAACACAGCCATCTCCATGTGGAGTCTAAACACAGCCAACTCCATGTAGAGTCTAAACACAGCCATCTCCATGTGGAGTCTAAACACAGCCATCTCCATGTGGAGTCTAAACACAGCCATCTCCATGTGGAGTCTAAACACAGCCATCTCCATGTGGAGTCTAAACACAGCCATCTCCATGTGGAGTCTAAACACAGCCATCTCCATGTGGAGTCTAAACACAGCCATCTCCATGTGGAGTCTAAACACAGCCATCTCCATGTGGAGTCTAAACACAGCCATCTCCATGTGGAGTCTAAACACAGCCATCTCCATGTGGAGTCTAAACACAGCCATCTCCATGTGGAGTCTAAACACAGCCATCTCCATGTGGAGTCTAAACACAGCCATCTCCATGTGGAGTCTAAACACAGCCATATCCATGTGGAGTCTAAACACAGCCATCTCCATGTAGAGTCTAAACACAGCCATCTCCATGTGGAGTCTAAACACAGCCATCTCCATGTAGAGTCTAAACACAGCCATCTCCATGTAGAGTCTGAGTAAACACAGCCATCTCCATGTGGAGTCTAAACACAGCCATCTCCATGTGGAGTCTAAACACAGCCATCTCCATGTAGTCTAAACACAGCCATCTCCATGTGGAGTCTAAACACAGCCATCTCCATGTAGAGTCTAAACACAGCCATCTCCATGTGGAGTCTAAACACAGCCATCTCCATGTGGAGTCTAAACACAGCCATCTCCATGTGGAGTCTCAGTAAACACAGCCATCTCCATGTAGAGTCTAAACACAGCCATCTCCATGTGGAGTCTAAACACAGCCATCTCCATGTGGAGTCTAAACACAGCCAACTCCATGTGGAGTCTAAACACAGCCATCTCCATGTGGAGTCTAAACACAGCCAACTCCATGTAGAGTCTAAACACAGCCATCTCCATGTGGAGTCTAAACACAGCCATCTCCATGTGGAGTCTAAACACAGCCATCTCCATGTGGAGTCTAAACACAGCCATCTCCATGTGGAGTCTAAACACAGCCATCTCCATGTGGAGTCTAAACACAGCCATCTCCATGTGGAGTCTAAACACAGCCATCTCCATGTGGAGTCTAAACACAGCCATCTCCATGTGGAGTCTAAACACAGCCATCTCCATGTAGAGTCTAAACACAGCCATCTCCATGTAGAGTCTAAACACAGCCATCTCCATGTAGAGTCTCAGTAAACACAGCCATCTCCATGTGGAGTCTAAACACAGCCATCTCCATGTGGAGTCTAAACACAGCCATCTCCATGTAGAGTCTTAACACAGCCATCTCCATGTGGAGTCTAAACACAGCCATCTCCATGTAGAGTCTAAACACAGCCATCTCCATGTAGAGTCTAAACACAGCCATCTCCATGTGGAGTCTAAACACAGCCATCTCCATGTGGAGTCTAAACACAGCCATCTCCATGTGGAGTCTAAACACAGCCATCTCCATGTGGAGTCTCAGTAAACACAGCCATCTCCATGTAGAGTCTAAACACAGCCATCTCCATGTAGAGTCTAAACACAGCCATCTCCACGTAGAGTCTAAACACAGCCATCTCCATGTGGAGTCTCAGTAAACACAGCCATCTCCATGTAGAGTCTAAACACAGCCATATCCATGTAGAGTCTAAACACAGCCATCTCCATGTGGAGTCTAAACACAGCCATCTCCATGTGGAGTCTAAACACAGCCATCTCCATGTGGAGTCTAAACACAGCCATCTCCATGTAGAGTCTCAGTAAACACAGCCATCTCCATGTAGAGTCTAAACACAGCCATATCCATGTAGAGTCTAAACACAGCCATCTCCATGTGGAGTCTAAACACAGCCATCTCCATGTGGAGTCTAAACACAGCCATCTCCATGTGGAGTCTCACAGCCATCTCCATGTAGAGTCTAAACACAGCCATCTCCATGTAGAGTCTAAACACAGCCATCTCCATGTAGAGTCTGAGTAAACACAGCCATCTCCATGTGGAGTCTAAACACAGCCATCTCCATGTGGAGTCTAAACACAGCCATCTCCATGTAGTCTAAACACAGCCATCTCCATGTGGAGTCTAAACACAGCCATCTCCATGTGGAGTCTAAACACAGCCATCTCCATGTAGAGTCTCAGTAAACACAGCCATCTCCATGTGGAGTCTAAACACAGCCATCTCCATGTGGAGTCTAAACACAGCCATCTCCATGTGGAGTCTAAACACAGCCATCTCCATGTAGAGTCTAAACACAGCCATCTCCATGTGGAGTCTAAACACAGCCATCTCCATGTGGAGTCTAAACACAGCCATCTCCATGTGGAGTCTAAACACAGCCATCTCCATGTGGAGTCTAAACACAGCCATCTCCATGTGGAGTCTAAACACAGCCATCTCCATGTGGAGTCTAAACACAGCCATCTCCATGTGGAGTCTAAACACAGCCATCTCCATGTGGAGTCTAAACACAGCCATCTCCATGTGGAGTCTAAACACAGCCATCTCCATGTGGAGTCTAAACACAGCCATCTCCATGTGGAGTCTAAACACAGCCATCTCCATGTAGAGTCTAAACACAGCCATTTCCATGTGGAGTCTAAACACAGCCATCTCCATGTAGAGTCTCAGTAAACACAGCCATCTCCATGTAGAGTCTCAGTAAACACAGCCATCTCCATGTGGAGTCTAAACACAGCCATCTCCATGTAGAGTCTAAACACAGCCATCTCCATGTGGAGTCTAAACACAGCCATCTCCATGTGGAGTCTAAACACAGCCATCTCCATGTGGAGTCTAAACACAGCCATCTCCATGTGGAGTCTCAGTAAACACAGCCATCTCCATGTGGAGTCTAAACACAGCCATCTCCATGTGGAGTCTAAACACAGCCATCTCCATGTAGAGTCTAAACACAGCCATCTCCATGTGGAGTCTAAACACAGCCATCTCCATGTGGAGTCTCAGTAAACACAGCCATCTCCATGTGGAGTCTCAGTAAACACAGCCATCTCCATGTAGAGTCTAAACACAGCCATCTCCATGTAGAGTCTCAGTAAACACAGCCATCTCCATGTAGAGTCTAAACACAGCCATCTCCATGTGGAGTCTAAACACAGCCATCTCCATGTGGAGTCTAAACACAGCCATCTCCATGTGGAGTCTAAACACAGCCATCTCCATGTGGAGTCTAAACACAGCCATCTCCATGTAGAGTCTAAACACAGCCATCTCCATGTAGAGTCTCAGTAAACACAGCCATCTCCATGTGGAGTCTAAACACAGCCATCTCCATGTGGAGTCTAAACACAGCCATCTCCATGTGGAGTCTAAACACAGCCATATCCATGTAGAGTCTAAACACAGCCATCTCCATGTGGAGTCTAAACACAGCCATCTCCATGTGGAGTCTAAACACAGCCATCTCCATGTAGAGTCTAAACACAGCCATCTCCATGTGGAGTCTCAGTAAACACAGCCATCTCCATGTAGAGTCTAAACACAGCCAACTCCATGTAGAGTCTAAACACAGCCATCTCCATGTAGAGTCTAAACACAGCCATCTCCATGTAGAGTCTAAACACAGCCATCTCCATGTAGAGTCTAAACACAGCCATCTCCATGTAGAGTCTAAACACAGCCATCTCCATGTGGAGTCTCAGTAAACACAGCCATCTCCATGTAGAGTCTAAACACAGCCATCTCCATGTGGAGTCTAAACACAGCCATCTCCATGTGGAGTCTAAACACAGCCATCTCCATGTGGAGTCTAAACACAGCCATCTCCATGTAGAGTCTAAACACAGCCATCTCCATGTAGAGTCTAAACACAGCCATCTCCATGTGGAGTCTAAACACAGCCATCTCCATGTGGAGTCTAAACACAGCCATCTCCATGTAGAGTCTAAACACAGCCATCTCCATGTGGAGTCTAAACACAGCCATCTCCACGTAGAGTCTAAACACAGCCATCTCCACGTAGAGTCTAAACACAGCCATCTCCATGTGGAGTCTAAACACAGCCATCTCCATGTGGAGTCTAAACACAGCCATCTCCATGTAGAGTCTAAACACAGCCATCTCCATGTGGAGTCTAAACACAGCCATCTCCACGTAGAGTCTAAACACAGCCATCTCCATGTAGAGTCTAAACACAGCCATCTCCATGTGGAGTCTAAACACAGCCATCTCCATGTAGAGTCTAAACACAGCCATCTCCATGTAGAGTCTGAGTAAACACAGCCATCTCCATGTGGAGTCTAAACACAGCCATCTCCATGTGGAGTCTAAACACAGCCATCTCCATGTAGTCTAAACACAGCCATCTCCATGTGGAGTCTAAACACAGCCATCTCCATGTAGAGTCTAAACACAGCCATCTCCATGTGGAGTCTAAACACAGCCATCTCCATGTGGAGTCTAAACACAGCCATCTCCATGTGGAGTCTCAGTAAACACAGCCATCTCCATGTAGAGTCTAAACACAGCCATCTCCATGTGGAGTCTAAACACAGCCATCTCCATGTGGAGTCTAAACACAGCCAACTCCATGTGGAGTCTAAACACAGCCATCTCCATGTGGAGTCTAAACACAGCCAACTCCATGTAGAGTCTAAACACAGCCATCTCCATGTGGAGTCTAAACACAGCCATCTCCATGTGGAGTCTAAACACAGCCATCTCCATGTGGAGTCTAAACACAGCCATCTCCATGTGGAGTCTAAACACAGCCATCTCCATGTGGAGTCTAAACACAGCCATCTCCATGTGGAGTCTAAACACAGCCATCTCCATGTGGAGTCTAAACACAGCCATCTCCATGTGGAGTCTAAACACAGCCATCTCCATGTGGAGTCTAAACACAGCCATCTCCATGTAGAGTCTAAACACAGCCATCTCCATGTAGAGTCTAAACACAGCCATCTCCATGTAGAGTCTCAGTAAACACAGCCATCTCCATGTGGAGTCTAAACACAGCCATCTCCATGTGGAGTCTAAACACAGCCATCTCCATGTAGAGTCTTAACACAGCCATCTCCATGTGGAGTCTAAACACAGCCATCTCCATGTAGAGTCTAAACACAGCCATCTCCATGTAGAGTCTAAACACAGCCATCTCCATGTGGAGTCTAAACACAGCCATCTCCATGTGGAGTCTAAACACAGCCATCTCCATGTGGAGTCTAAACACAGCCATCTCCATGTGGAGTCTCAGTAAACACAGCCATCTCCATGTAGAGTCTAAACACAGCCATCTCCATGTAGAGTCTAAACACAGCCATCTCCATGTAGAGTCTAAACACAGCCATCTCCATGTGGAGTCTCAGTAAACACAGCCATCTCCATGTAGAGTCTAAACACAGCCATCTCCATGTAGAGTCTAAACACAGCCATCTCCATGTGGAGTCTCAGTAAACACAGCCATCTCCATGTAGAGTCTAAACACAGCCATATCCATGTAGAGTCTAAACACAGCCATCTCCATGTGGAGTCTAAACACAGCCATCTCCATGTGGAGTCTAAACACAGCCATCTCCATGTGGAGTCTAAACACAGCCATCTCCATGTAGAGTCTCAGTAAACACAGCCATCTCCATGTAGAGTCTAAACACAGCCATATCCATGTAGAGTCTAAACACAGCCATCTCCATGTGGAGTCTAAACACAGCCATCTCCATGTGGAGTCTAAACACAGCCATCTCCATGTGGAGTCTCACAGCCATCTCCATGTAGAGTCTAAACACAGCCATCTCCATGTAGAGTCTAAACACAGCCATCTCCATGTAGAGTCTGAGTAAACACAGCCATCTCCATGTGGAGTCTAAACACAGCCATCTCCATGTGGAGTCTAAACACAGCCATCTCCATGTAGTCTAAACACAGCCATCTCCATGTGGAGTCTAAACACAGCCATCTCCATGTGGAGTCTAAACACAGCCATCTCCATGTAGAGTCTCAGTAAACACAGCCATCTCCATGTGGAGTCTAAACACAGCCATCTCCATGTGGAGTCTAAACACAGCCATCTCCATGTAGAGTCTAAACACAGCCATCTCCATGTGGAGTCTAAACACAGCCATCTCCATGTGGAGTCTAAACACAGCCATCTCCATGTGGAGTCTAAACACAGCCATCTCCATGTGGAGTCTAAACACAGCCATCTCCATGTGGAGTCTAAACACAGCCATCTCCATGTGGAGTCTAAACACAGCCATCTCCATGTGGAGTCTAAACACAGCCATCTCCATGTGGAGTCTAAACACAGCCATCTCCATGTGGAGTCTAAACACAGCCATCTCCATGTGGAGTCTAAACACAGCCATCTCCATGTGGAGTCTAAACACAGCCATCTCCATGTAGAGTCTAAACACAGCCATCTCCATGTGGAGTCTAAACACAGCCATCTCCATGTAGAGTCTCAGTAAACACAGCCATCTCCATGTAGAGTCTCAGTAAACACAGCCATCTCCATGTGGAGTCTAAACACAGCCATCTCCATGTAGAGTCTAAACACAGCCATCTCCATGTGGAGTCTAAACACAGCCATCTCCATGTGGAGTCTAAACACAGCCATCTCCATGTGGAGTCTAAACACAGCCATCTCCATGTGGAGTCTCAGTAAACACAGCCATCTCCATGTGGAGTCTAAACACAGCCATCTCCATGTGGAGTCTAAACACAGCCATCTCCATGTAGAGTCTAAACACAGCCATCTCCATGTGGAGTCTAAACACAGCCATCTCCATGTGGAGTCTCAGTAAACACAGCCATCTCCATGTGGAGTCTCAGTAAACACAGCCATCTCCATGTAGAGTCTAAACACAGCCATCTCCATGTAGAGTCTCAGTAAACACAGCCATCTCCATGTAGAGTCTAAACACAGCCATCTCCATGTGGAGTCTAAACACAGCCATCTCCATGTGGAGTCTAAACACAGCCATCTCCATGTGGAGTCTAAACACAGCCATCTCCATGTAGAGTCTAAACACAGCCATCTCCATGTAGAGTCTCAGTAAACACAGCCATCTCCATGTGGAGTCTAAACACAGCCATCTCCATGTGGAGTCTAAACACAGCCATCTCCATGTGGAGTCTAAACACAGCCATCTCCATGTAGAGTCTAAACACAGCCATCTCCATGTGGAGTCTAAACACAGCCATCTCCATGTGGAGTCTAAACACAGCCATCTCCATGTAGAGTCTAAACACAGCCATCTCCATGTGGAGTCTCAGTAAACACAGCCATCTCCATGTAGAGTCTAAACACAGCCAACTCCATGTAGAGTCTAAACACAGCCATCTCCATGTAGAGTCTAAACACAGCCATCTCCATGTAGAGTCTAAACACAGCCATCTCCATGTAGAGTCTAAACACAGCCATCTCCATGTAGAGTCTAAACACAGCCATCACCATGTGGAGTCTCAGTAAACACAGCCATCTCCATGTAGAGTCTAAACACAGCCATCTCCATGTGGAGTCTAAACACAGCCATCTCCATGTGGAGTCTAAACACAGCCATCTCCATGTGGAGTCTAAACACAGCCATCTCCATGTAGAGTCTAAACACAGCCATCTCCATGTAGAGTCTAAACACAGCCATCTCCATGTGGAGTCTAAACACAGCCATCTCCATGTGGAGTCTAAACACAGCCATCTCCATGTAGAGTCTAAACACAGCCATCTCCATGTGGAGTCTAAACACAGCCATCTCCACGTAGAGTCTAAACACAGCCATCTCCATGTGGAGTCTCAGTAAACCGGGACGAGATTCTGTATCTTCAGGATAACAGAGATACGGTTGTTGTTTTTTTTATTATAATTTTTATCCCACGATTTTGTAACCCATTTTTCACCCCTGTGTCAATCATCTAATGTGATCCTGGGCTCTACACACCCTCCACCAACCTAGTCCCCATATATGGGGGACAACGGGAGACCAACCTAGTCCCCATATATGGGGGACAAGGGGAGACCAACCTAGTCCCCATATATGGGGGACAAGGGGAGAGCAACCTAGTCCCCATATTTGGGGGACAAGGGGAGACCAACCTTGTCCCCATATATGGGGGACATGGGGAGAGCAACCTAGTCCCCATATATGGGGGACAAGGGGAGAGCAACCTAGTCCCCATATATGGGGGACAAGGGGAGACCAACCTAGTCCCCATATATGGGGGACAAGGGGAGACCAACCTAGTCCCCATATATGGGGGACAAGGGGAGACCAACCTAGTCCCCATATATGGGGGACAAGGGGAGACCAACCTAGTCCCCATATATGGGGGACAAGGGGAGAGCAACGGACTTGAACTCATGCTTCCTTCATGCCTGAGTGTCCAAGTTGCTCCTTTCCACCTGACAGGGGGGAGTTTCCCTGGTTGGACGTAGCGCGTGGAAGGAACACGTTATTCGACCCAGTTCCTTTCCCCTCCATCAGGCGCCCCAGCTGGCCAGGGGGAGGTCATCTGCCACTGGAATTAAGGTGACTTGACTGATTGATTGTTATTTTGCGTGTGTGTGTGTGTGTGTGTGTGCGTGTGCGTGTGCATGTGTGCGTGCGTGTGTGTGTCCAGTACCTGGTAGTGTGTGAGTTTCTGTGACTCTGAAATGAGGACAGCACTGCAGACCTTACACTGAGAGTCTGAAAACAGCTCACTGTGTTCTCTGATCATCTTGTTCACTGTGGAGACAAACAACACAACGAAACCTTATTAAATACATTATCCCATTCTGACCTGAGATCAGATTCATACGAGGTTTCCGCCGGACACACACTGGTCCTGATGAACCCATTCTGACCTGAGATCAGATTCTAGAAATGTCAGTCGCTCTTCGATTTTTCAAAAAATAGCAGACCTACAAGCTCATATCGCGCCACCGAGTGGCGCGATACGAGCTTGTAGGTCTGCTATTTTTCAATAGCTAAAGCATAACATGATGCTGACACCAAAATGGGTGCCCGGTCAGAATGGGTTAAAATATAAGTTATACAATAAACAAACGGGTCACGGTGCTCTCTGGTCATCTCATTCACTGGAGATAAACCGCATTCGTTTGTTTATAAAACATCCTGGACAGTCAGGAACCCCTGTTGGTGTTATAAGCATTGTGTTACAGGCAACTGTAGCTGTTGAGAAATAGCAGATCTACAAGCTCGTATACGCTTGTAGATCTGATATATAAAAAAAAAAAAACGTTGAAAATGTGGCGCAAATCTTTGAATATATATTCGTTTCCGACTCAAACATTTGCTTCGTCTATTTTCAGAGGGCCTAAAAATGGAGGATGAGACGTTCAGAAACCTTTGCCTTCGCAGTACACAACTGGCTGTCACAAGTTGAAAAGAGATGTGGAACATATGACGAGACATTAAAGAGATGTGGCCCATATGACGAGGAAAACAAAATTAGGCCTACAGATTCAGAGGCATTTCACATTTCAAGGGTGCAGGAAGAGTGGGCACCTAAACATTAAATTGGCTATGTTTTTTTTTTTTTTTTTAAGAATTAATGTTGACATATTGTAAATGTTTACTTGTTTAATCCCAAAGGGGATTTATCTTTCTTTGATTAAAAGGATCCCTGCATGAACAGACAAATATTTCTTCTTCTTTTATTTCTTTCATAAATAGAGAATCTTTCACTATAAGAAGAAAAACAAAACAAATAGTGTTGTCTCCTGCCTTTATTTTCTTCTTATAAATTATTTTATCGGCCCAAAACATAGTGTTCATTGTCATGATTTGTCACGATCCGAGTTGTCTTTGTCCGCGGCGTAACCGTCTTTAAATAAATACTTTTGGAATTGCCTATGGTGAAAATGAATGGAGAAACCATGTCCTGGGCCACTCGTTGTTCTGAAAGTGAGAGGGACTGCGACGCTCTATAGCCTATGTTTATTTTCCATTTTTACCTCCTCCATGATTATTTCCTGATTCGACTATATGTGACCAGTGCCAGCAGAATATGCCTCATGTCGCCAGAATGAACATGCCTTAAATCAATAAATAAACTCGTTTTTTTTTTTTATGTGATTTTCTTTTTTTTTCATATTTATACAGTTTGAATGTTGAAGAAGGTTTTCATTCAAACAGATTGTTCATTTGGGCAAATGAAATGTATACATTTATACGTCAAAGTGGGCTTGTTTTTTAACAAGTTTTTGGGGGCAGAAGAGCGCAGTTCCGAGATTTGCATGTGGTGTACGATTGGTCCTGAAATCTCTTTGTCCTCAGGTTTCACGCTCTGATCACCGCCCATTAGGGTGCTTGTGTTTGTAAACTATAGTAGTATGGAGGAGCATTTGGCTTAGACTTTACAGAAAATAAACAAAACCACGTATAGCTACTCGCTGAAATACACTTCCCAGCTTGGAGTCTTTCACCAACAAACAACAGGCTAGAAGCTAGCCTTTTTTTAGCTTAATTTTTTTCCTCGCGCACCCAGCAAAGAGCCAAGATCACACGTCTTTTCTTTTAATCACAACTCGCTCATTTCTTGCTCATTTTAAAAAAGGTTATATACTATGTAAACTATGAAATGCAGGCTTTCATTTGGTATATAGAACGTTTGTGTAGGCCCTCTCTATGAAACGGTATCAAGTGAAAAGGAAATGTCGGAAATCGGTTTATTGTGTAAAAGATACGTCTTTTCAAATGCGGCCGTTAGTACTGTTAATTCAACATCCGGTGAGGGGAGGATACGGATCGTGTATGTATTGTGTATATAAATCAGCGCAAACAGTGGGTGGGCTTTAGAACGGATGTAAGCCTTGCACACTAAATAGACACCCGATGTAGTATGAATCCACCCATCGAATGCACAGGAATTACTATAAATGAAACCAGGCATTGTGACTGCATGTGGACAGATCTGTTTATTAAAATAGCAAATCTACAAGCGCACAACATCATAGCCTGATGCGTCGATTTTATTTATTTAAAATACTGGGTCAATTGTCTGACTTTGATTGCTTAAAGTAGACCTGCATAAAATGGTGTAGGCTACTGCAGCTATTTACAACCAGGTAGTGTATAAGTTAAATTGAACACTTAACTTAATATTTAATACTTGAATACTTATACTTAGTATTTAATACTTAGTACTTTCAAAAGGGTTTATTGGGGCACCTTACAAATTGCATTGTTTGTTCTACTGGCTTAAACATGCCAGTGTTTCTAGTGTTGCACTGTTGACAGCTAAAACGTCCTATTGTCTCTTGTCCCTCCCATTGTCACACCCACTTCTGTCCAGCTCTAAGGTGATAAAATGTTGTGAATATTGAAAAGGGCTTTTCTCAGCTTTGGGTGAAAGGCCCCAGTCATTTTAAAATGGTTATATCTCCTTCAATTATTGTCCAATTTCATTGAATGATACATCATATGAAAGCTTACATTCTGTACTTTAATAATCTGTAAAAATCTGTAATCTGTAAAAATCGAGTTGAGGCATATTCTGCTGGCACTGGTCACATATAGTTGTGTATATTCGTACGACTCTTAATGTTTTGATGAATTGAACAAGGTGGACCCTGTTGTAAACAAGTGTAATGCTTAATGGTGTCGTCCACTCACAGTTAACAGTCTTTGTATTGAGTTTGTGCTTGAAATGTACTGTAATTCTGCAAACTGTAAATACATCAATCAATCCATCAACACCAGCCTACAAACAAACACACGTGTTAATTAATACAGCCCGGTTGATTCGATATAGTACAGTTTGTAGTTTTCTGTGGTTTTTTTGATTGATTGATCTGAAATATGTATTAACAGTTTGCAGAATTACAGGATACATTTCAAGCACAAACTCAATACAAAGACTGTTAACTGTGAGTGGACGACACCATAAAGCATTACACTTGTTTACAACAGGGTCCACATTGTTCAATTCATCAAAACATTTAGAGACAGTACAAATAGACCAAAATGGTCACCTCAGTCTTCACCGACAACTGGACTATAATAAATGAATAGTCCTCAATAACACAAAAACTGTTGACTGCCTGTGAGTGGACGATAAAAACCATAAATAAAGCATTACACTTGTTTACAATGACAATATGGCCCACCATGTTCAATTCATCGAAAACAGTGTGCTGCTGCTGGTGGTTCTAGACTAGGATTCTACCGGCTGCACCGTTTTTTTATTATATATATTTTTATATTATATATAGGGCTACAAACGGTCTATACACACAGTCTTTCAGTGGGTGACTGACTGTAGCCGTGTGTAACTAACTGGGTTCTACCGGGTCTCGCTGTGCAGCGGTTGTGGGGTCACTTTATCCCATTCTGAACGGGAACCCATTTTGGTGTTATAGCATCATGTTATGCTTTAGCTATTGAAAAATAGCAGATCTACAAGCTCATAGGTCTGCTATTTTTTAGAAAAATCGAAGAACGACTGACATTTTGTTAGAATCTGATCTCAGGTCAGAATGGGTTAATCAGACCAGTGTGTGTCCAGTGGAACCCTCGTATGAAATCTGATCTCAGGTCAGAAGGGGTTATATTATATAGGACTACAAACGGTCTATACACACAGTCTTTCAGTGGGTGACTGACTGTAGCGGTGTGTAACTGGGTTCGGTTCTATCGGGTTGTGGGGTCACTCTAATAAAGTGGGTCACATTGTGCGGCAGGCAGCAACGTGCTGCTCAGCTCAGCCCAGACCAGCCTGCCCGGTAACACGTTCTGTCTGTGTGGTTGTGGTTGTTGTCAGACTGCAGGGTGGTGGTTGTGTTTGTTGGGATCCATAATAACGTGCTGCAGCCGGTGGGTCGCTCGACCTTGGGGGAGGGGGGGGGGCTTTCATTCTCAGCAGCACAACGACCATCCATTCTTTACAACGTGTTAGCCGTTTGAGGCTAATGCTAACGCAGAGCAGCGAGACACACACACACAGTCTCTCTCTCTCACACACACACACACAGTCTCTCTCTCTCTCTCACACACACACACACACACACACAGTCACACACACACACACACACAGTCTCACACACACACACACACACACACACACACAGTCTCTCTCTCTCTCTCTCACACACACACACACACAGTCTCTCTCTCTCTCTCTCTCTCACACACACACACACACACACAAGCCGCGCGGCGTTTCAACGTCCCGACGCGTTTCGGGCCGAGTATATACAAACAGCAGAACGTGCATATTATTATGATCAGTATGTTTACACGGTGTATTTCAGTGTCTCTCTGTCTCTCTCTCTCTCTCTCTCTCTCTGTGTGTCTTACCCTCGGCCAGGCCGGAAGGCAGAACGGGGAAGTCTTCCAGGTTGGACTGCATCGCGACGTCCGCCATGTTGTTGATGCTGAGACGCTCAGAGACGCCGCTGCGCTGTGACGCTCTGCCTAGTGCCTCCTGCAGCACTGCGCACGCGCAGGGAGGGAGGGGAGGGGAGGGGAGGAGCAATTACACACAGGGGTGGGCAACTGGCGGCCCGGGGGCCACATGCGGCCCCCCCTCCTTCACTTAATGTGGCCCTCAGGTTAATGTCAGAATACTGTTGGTTCCAGCTGTTACTATTCCACAACATGCAAACATGACCCGCTTTAATTACTTCAGTCTAAATTAGTAGCTCAATGCTCAACACACGTACAATTAAAGGCATTTGAAATTACATAAAATGTAAATTTTCAGGATTCCTATTCGAATAGAGCAAAAATAGCCGATCTACAAGCTCAAAACGTGTCGCAGCGCGACGCGTTTTGAGCTTGTAGATCGGCTATTTTTGCTACGACAGTAATATATGGCCCTATAGGGAGTGAGTGTGGAAATATAGTGGCCCTCTCCATCGTCAAAATTACACCACCCCTGAATTACAACACAACCCAAGTGCCAAGTGCAAGCGCTTCGACAGTGATCTCCAAACCAAACTGTGCAACCTAAAAGCCCAGTGTAGCAAGCTAAGAAACGGTGTAATTGCCATGAACAAATCAGCCAAATGTAACTTTAGCAATGATAAATCCGAGGAAATCAAAAGCAATCCTTGGGAGCTATGGAAGTTACTAAACAATCAACTAGGCTGTGGTCGGAAACTAAAAACCAGGTTTACTAACATAAACATCTAATCGAATAACACCCTCATCACTGACAAACTCGATGTAGCCAACCACTTGAACATCTTCTTTACAAACATTGCAACAAAGCTGGTTAGCAAACTGCCCTCCCACTCTGGGCGTTTTGGTGTAGAGCACATCAAAGCCTTCTACAAAAACCTTGGTGTTTGTAAAGATGATTTTAAAATGGCAATGGTAACAACCGAGGAGGTACTTAAAAAACTGAGTGCCCTCCAACCCCACAAGGCCACTGGCCATGACAATATTCCCTCCAAATTTCTCAGAGACTCAGCCTTTTCCATAGCTCCAGTCATCACCCACATAGTTAACCTCTCCATCAAACAGGGACAGGTCCCCCAAGATTTTAAACTGGCCAAAGTAACCCCCTTGTACAAAAAAGGGAGTAAATTAGAACCCGGCAACAACTGCAGGTTGAAAAGACCCTCAGCTCTGCAACTCGGTAGAATCTGCACCTGGCTCGCTGATAACAAACTATCCTTACACCTGGGAAAAACTGAATCCATCCTCTTCGGATCAAATAGTAAACTCAGCACGGCAGATGGCTTCTTGGTTAGAGTGGGTGACAATATTATCACACGAAAAGATCAAATTACCTACCTAGGTTCCATCCTGGAGGCCAATCTTTCCGGTGATAAAATGGCCACCAACGTAATCAAAAAAGTCAATCAAAGAACAAGATTCCTTTACAGGATCTCCTCACTGGTCAGCAAAAACACCTTGAAGACCTAAACAGGAGCCCTCGTACAAGGTTTCTTTGACTATGCATCCACCTCTTGGTACCACAGCACCTCAAAGGCCCTTAAAACAAGGCTCCAGACCTCCCAAAACAAACTGGTCAGGCTCCTACTTGGCCTCACCCCCCGAACCCACCTCACCCCTGCCCACTTTGACAGGCTGGGATGGCTTAGGGTCGACGACAGAGTACAGCATCTTGCAATGGGTCTGGTCCACAAGATTCGATACACCACCAAGATACCCATGTACCTGTCTAAATACTTCCTTAATGTAAACGAAGTCCACACCCACAACACCAGAGGGAGTGCAACAAACCATGTACAACCCAGATTCGGCACAAACAAGGGACTAAATTCTTTTCGCTCCTATGCCACCAAAATGTGGAACGCCCTACCAACAGTCATTAAGACATTTGAATCCCTTGACTCCTTCAAAACCGCTCTCAAAGGGCACCTACGGACGGCTGCAATTCGAAACTGGCCTCTGTAAAATCTGAATCCCCCCCCTCCCCCCCCATTTTCCCTCACTGTATATTGTATCTTTTCCCTTTTTTGCTTCCCATATGATGAATTCCTGTTCTGTTCTTTAGCTACATAGAAATGTCTATTTGTATGTCTCTAAATGTTTGTATGTCTTTAAATGTTTTGATGAATTGAACAATGTGGACCCTGTTGTAAACAAGTGTAATGCTTAATTGGGTCGTCCACTCACAGTTGACAGTCTTTGTATTGAGTTTGTGCTTAAAATGTACTGTAAATTCTACAAACTGTTAATAAATATTTCAATCAATCAATCAAAAAAAACCCACAACGGCATGTCACTTTGAAGGTTTGCAGTGTCACATCCGGTCTGTACTGGATACGGATACTGGTGTGTGTGTGTGTGTGTGTGTGTGTGTGTGTGTGTGTGTGTGTGTGTGTGTGTGTGTGTGTGTGTGTGTGTGTGTGTGTGTGTGTGTGTGTGTGTGTGTGTGTGTGTGTGTGTGTGTGTGTGTGTGTGCGTGTTCTCGAGGAATGACCGAACGGATGCAGTAGGCGGGGCCTTTTTAGACCGGATGTGAGCGCTGCTGAACTGCAACTAGGAATGGGGGGGGCTTTGGGGGCTTTGGGACGACGGTGCTCAGTGTTGCCATGTCCGCTCATTATAAGCGCCGCTGGTGCTTGTTGGTTTTTTCTGTCATAGTTTCTTGTGAATCTCGCGGTAGTTTTGCGGCGTTTTGTTTCCTTTAATGTTGTTTTAGTGGTTCTCCAACATCTTCATGTCAAGGATCCTCAAAATAGTCAAAATACATTTCTGTCTGCAGACCCACAGGAAGGGACTGATTGATTGATTGATTGATTGAAATATGTATTAACAGTTTGCAGAATTACAGTACATTTCAAGCACAAACTCAATACAAAGACTGTTAACTGTGAGTGGACGACCCAATTAAGCATTACACTTGTTTACAACAGGGTCCACATTGTTCAATTCATCAAAACATTTAGAGACGTACAAATAGACACTTCTATGAAGTTAAAGAACAGAACAGGAATTCATCATATAATATTAGTGTTGTTAGAATGTAAAAAAACTAAAACAGATTTCACAATTAAATTTCCCCTAACTTGTATTAAAAATCACACCCATGTGAAGTGAGGGTGCTCTTATCATTATACATCATCTGATGAACAACTGAATTTATGTGATTGGTTAGCCGATTTGCTCGTAAAATCTAAATGTAAAATATGACGTAACATTTCCCTTCATTATCAACGGAATTTAATGTTCTCACAAAATGACATCATATTGGCCCAGGCCGTAGCGTAACGGTCTGGGCACCGGACTGGTAATCCAGTCGCAGTGTGCCGCGGGTTCGACTCCCGGACCCGACACGGCCTTTACTGCATGTCATCCCCCCATCTCTCTCCCGTTTCCTGTCAGCCTACTGTCTGTCCCTTCAAAAATCAATAAAAGGCGTAAGCCGCAAAAATAAAAATAAAATGACATCATATTTGACGGACATTTGACCTAATTTCTCCTTTCATTGTCAATGGTAAATATTGAGACGTGTGGAGACAAAAGCTGTAGCCTATAGGAGGGGCTGGCTCCCCTTACAAATAGCAGATCTACAAGCTCATGCGACGTGTTACGAGCCTGTAGATCTGCTATGAAATAGCAGCTATTTCAAGTGCTATTTCATAACTGCTATGAATGAACTAGCCCTAATAAGCCTATAGTGGTTTCCTTTGGGTCGTCGACAGAGTACAGCATCTTGCAATGGGTCTGGTCCACAAGATTCGATACACCACCAAGATACCCATGTACCTGTCTAAATACTTCCTTAATGTAAACGAAGTCCACACCCACAACACCAGAGGGAGTGCAACAAACCATGTACAACCCAGATTCGGCACAAACAAGGGACTAAATTCTTTTCGCTCCTATGCCACCAAAATGTGGAACGCCCTACCAACAGTCATTAAGACATGTGAATCCCTTGACTCCTTCAAAACCGCTCTCAAAGGGCACCTACGGACGGCTGCAATTCGAAACTGGCCTCTGTAAAATCTGAATCCCCCCCACCCCATTTTCCCTCACTGTATATTGTATCTTTTCCCTTTTTTGCTTCCCATATGATGAATTTAGCTACATAGAAATGTCTATTTGTATGTCTCTAAATGTTTGTATGTCTTTAAATGTTTTGATGAATTGAACAATGTGGACCCTGTTGTAAACAAGTGTAATGCTTAATTGGGTCGTCCACTCACAGTTGACAGTCTTTGTATTGAGTTTGTGCTTAAAATGTACTGTAAATTCTACAAACTGTTAATAAATATTTCAATCAATCAATCAATCAATGTTTTCATAGACCTGGTCGCTTGTTTCTCTGGCAAAACCTGGCACCACAGCCCGAGAACACGGCAGCAGATGTACAAGCTCACAACGCGACGCGTCGCAGCGCGTCGTGAGCTTGTAGATCCGCGCGACGTGAAGGGAAGCGCGCGGTGATGTCACAAACACACGTATGTATGAGTGGACGGATTACGTCATGACGTATCAAAAAGGGTCACTTCCGCAATGTGGATTAAAACAAAACAACAGAAGAGATGAGGCGGTCGTCGCTTCTCTGCTCCGTGGACAAAACGGCCGCTCCGAGTATCAGTACAACAACACAGGTTATTATCACTAAAACATACAGATAGTATATTTGTCATTCATCACTAAAACACTGAGTTTTGCATTTAGTTCAGGCGCTTCATATCAGAAGCCAACAACATGGAGAAATACGAAGGCTACATGTTCAGCGCTCTGTGCAGCAGCAACCTGCTGGTGTCCTGCCTGCTGTTCTCGGCCGTGACGCGGGAGCAGCGTGAGCCCTACATGGACGAGGTGTTCCACGTGCCGCAGGCGCAGCGCTACTGCGCGGGCCGCTTCTCGGAGTGGGACCCCATGATCACCACGCTGCCGGGCCTCTACCTGGCCTCGGTGGGCCTGATCCGGCCCGCCGTGTGGCTCTTCGGCCTGACGGGCAGCGTGGTCTGCTCCACGGCCATGCTGCGCTTCGTCAACCTGCTGTTCAACGCCGGGACCCTGTACCTGCTCTACCTGCTGCTCCGCAAGCTCCACCCCCACCACCACGACAACAACAAGACCACCGCCGCCTCCTACGCCGCGCGCCGCGTCCTGTCCGCCCTGGCGCTCTCCGCCTTCCCCGTCCTCTACTTCTTCAACTTCCTGTACTACACGGACGCGGGCTCGACATTCTTCGTGCTGTTCGCGTACCTGATGACGTCGTACGGCTGCCACAAGGCGTCTGCGCTGCTCTCCGGCTGCGCCGTGCTCTTCAGACAGACCAACGTGGTGTGGGCGGCGTTCTGCGCCGGCACGCTGCTGGCCGCCAAGATGGACGAGGCCTGGAGGGAGGAGCACGCCAAGAAGAGGGACGACTCCTCCTCCTCCCAGGTCCCCCTGTCTGTGGGCGGGGCCAAGCGCGTGCTGCGCTTCGCGCTCGCCTTCCTCACCTCGGGCGCTCGCGTCAAGGGGTTCCTGGCGGAGGCGTGGCCGTACGCGGCCGTGGGCGCGGCGTTCGCCGCCTTCGTGCTGCTGAACGGCGGCATCGTGGTCGGCGACCGCACCAGGCACGAGGCGAGCTTCCACGCGCCGCAGCTCCTCTACTTCCTGTCGTTCGCCCTGTTCTTCTCGGCGCCCGCCACGCTGTGCCACCGCCGCGCGCTGCGCTTCCTGCGCGCGCTCCGCGCCCGCCCGCTCCCCTTCCTGTCGTTGGGCGCGCTCCTGGCGGCGGCCGTGTGGCGCTTCACGTACGAACACGAGTACCTGCTGGCCGACAACCGCCACTACACCTTCTACGTGTGGAGCCGCGTGTTCCGCCGGCACGCCCTGGCGCGCTACGCCCTGGTGCCCGCCTACGTCTACGCCGCCTGGCACTTCCTGGACGTGCTGGTGACGTCGTCGCGCCGCTCGCTCTTCTGGATCCTGGCGTTCGTGGCGTGCGCGGCGGCCGCCACGGTGCCCCAGCGGCTGCTGGAGTTCCGCTACTTCATCGTTCCGTACCTCCTGTACCGCGTGCACGCGCCCGTGCCGGCCATGCCCCGGGTCCTCCTGGAGATGGCGCTGTACGCCGCCGTCAACGCCGCCACGCTCTACGTCTTCCTCAACAGGACCTTCCGCTGGCCCGACGAGCCCGGCGCCACCCAGAGGTTCATGTGGTGAACTGCAGTCTAAACGGGGACAGATACCCCGCCGGCGGCCTATACGGTCTAAACGGGACAGAGGCGTGATTTCAGAAAAAAAACGAAACAAAAATTAGCAAAATGCAAGTGAACACTACTTTAAGCCCCGTTTTAAAACTAGCAGATCTACAATATGTACAAGAAAACGCAATGAATTATATCAAAACATGAAGACGTGCTCCAATTAGGTGACGACGCCACTTTGAACCTGGCACTGAATAAACTAGCCCCTGTAGGAACCTCAGCCCCCCCGTATAGGGACCTCAGCCCCCCGTAGGAACCTCGAGAGAACTGGAGAACCGTTTTGCTCTTTCAAAAAATAGCAAAAGCAACGTGTACAATTCATTGCATTGTTTCTTGTACATCTTGGTACATCTGCTAGTTTCATAGTATCGTAACCCCGGAAAGTAAATGTATTTCCTGAGAGCCACAAGATGATATAGAATTTGGAAAAGTTTTGTTTTATTGTTTCCCCGATTCAATAAGCTATTTTAAGCTTATGACACAAAGTTGACGGACGGGAGGATTTAGATGCGCTGAGCTATAAAACCATATTAATCAATTACGTCCAAACAATCAAAGGTGTCAATTAGTTATTTATATGTCATTACTTTAACCAGTTAAAGCCCAGTCAGTCCATCAAGGCGCTATATGCTTTGGTACTTTGTGTTAATGTGGGGGAAACTCACAGATCACGACTCGCAGATTGACAGCTTGTCAATCAACAGATTGACAAGCTCACAACGTTGTGAGCTGTCAATCAACAGATGTATATCTGGTAGGCCTTTATATCTGGTATTTTGTGCAAAAGCTTTCCAGTACGGATACAGTCTTATACGGTTAATGAGACTGTATTTGACTCGTGAGTCGTTACTTTAATAAGATTTTGTTCCTGTGATCCTTTGTTGAAAATGTGTTCACCTTCCCCTACGTACATGTTGAGCCATCATAGTGTGAAGAAGGGAACCTTAGAATTTATACTCTTTGTGATATTTTTATACAAACAAACCAATATTTTCTGCGGTTTAATTGATGAAGTGAATGCGTTTGATATTGATATTTGATAATTATTGTTTCTGCTTCTTCTGTGTCGTTGTTGATAAGGTTTCAAACCCACAAAGCTTTATTTGTATTTGGCTGGATTAAAATCCTGAGTGTAAATATATAAATATAAATTAATAAAAATAACAAAATACAGTTGCATTCACTGGTGTACCGGTAACATCATGGGCTGTGTGTGTGTGTGTGTGTGTGTGTGTGTGTGTGTGTGTGTGTGTGTGTGTGTGTGTGTGTGTGTGTGTGTGTGTGTGTGTGTGTGTGTCTTCCGACACAGACAAACATTTAACAAAGGCAATACTTACAATTGTTTACAAACACTAACTCAAAATAAAACATAGTAAAATCAAATATAAAATAAAAAACATAGCAAAAAAATCACTTTCAACACATTATACATTTGAACCTATTACTGCTCTAGATAATAGAAGATTTAAGAATATTTGTTCTTGGTTTAGGTGCCACCAAAACACCCGAACTGGCTTGTCTAGTCATATGGTTATGCTTATGTTCGTCTCTTACATGTGCTAAACCTGTTCAGAGAAATACTGTGGTTTTTTGTCCATTAATACATTTCTGAAAAACGTAAGAATACGTGAATGTAATCTATTCTCAACAGTAGCCTAAGCCATGATAGATTTCTGTGCATGAACACTGGAGAGCTAATCTGGCAGCTTTGTTTTGAGCTATTTGTAATTTATGTATGTCTGTTTTTGTAGCCGATGACCAAATGACTGGGCAATACTCAAGATGTGGTAACACTAGAGCTTGAATTACTGCTGTGTGTGTGTGTGTGTGTGTGTGTGTGTGTGTGTGTGTGTGTGTGTGTGTGTGTGTGTGTGTGTGTGTGTGTGTGTGTGTGTGTGTGTGTGTGTGTGTGTGTGTGTGTGTGTGTGTGTGTGTGTGTGTGTGTGTGTGTGTGGATGCCTAATCTAGGGCGTGCTTGACATGAAAAGGGTATAATGGTGGTTTTATATTTAA
This sequence comes from Protomyctophum parallelum, assembly GCF_964188405.1. Taxonomy (NCBI): domain Eukaryota; kingdom Metazoa; phylum Chordata; class Actinopteri; order Myctophiformes; family Myctophidae; genus Protomyctophum; species Protomyctophum parallelum. The sequence goes on along the minus strand of NC_139697.1, from coordinate 104,723,662 downwards.
CGCTAACGGCAAAATCCGGTAAGCCGCTGTCGTAAGGAGATGTATAGAGCAGCTGTGGGAGGATATACACAGCAGCTGCATGTCTTAGTTGTTGTTTTTAATCCTGTATTTAATACCCAGGCTAGTAGCTGAGCACAAGTGCTCATTTTCAGCAACTTTCAGCACTGACATTCTGGGATTATTTGCCATAATAATGTTGGCCAAATGAGACTGAGTGTTGGGGAATGTGCACATTATTAAGCAGCCATAGAGCGTCGCAGTCCCTCCCCCTTTCAGAACGACGAGTGGCCCAGGAAATGAATCCCAATGCATTCTGCCCATAGGATTTTCTTAAAGTATTTATTTAAAGACGGTTACGCCGCGGACAAAGACAACTCGGATCGTGACAAATCATGACAATGAACACAATGTTTTGGGGCCGATCAAATAATTTATAAGAAGAAAAACAAAACAAATAGTGTTGTCTCCTGCCTTTATTTTCTTCTTTCTAATGATTTGATCGGCCCAAAACATTGTGTTCATTATCATGATTTGTCACGATCCGAGTTGGCTTTGTCCGCGGCGTAACCGTCTTTAAATAAATACTTTAAGAAATGCTTTATTTGTTTGTTTGATTGATTGATTGATTAAAATATTTAGTTTGCAGAATTCCAGTACATTTCAAGCACAAACTCAATACAAAGACTGTTAGCTGTGAGTGGACGACCCAATAAAGCATTACACTTGTTTACAAGAGGGTCCACCTCTGAATGTTCAATTCATCAAAACATTTAGAGACGTACAAATAGACACTTAATTATATAGCCAACGAACAGAACACAGCATTCATCATACATTTCATCATTGTCGTATTTTTCCTTCATAATTCCTGATGTTTGGTGAACATTATTAGTATTAAAAGGACATTAAATGGACCTTGTAATAAATGTATTTGTCTGGTAAAACACACCCTGAGTGCACACCATGCAGTGAATGCTACAGAAAGCTCAAGCAAAGCCTGTTGTCGCCCTCTAGTGTACAATGTATGATATGACAGCAAGATGAAGGCTGCCTAATGCGAGGCTAGGATACTCGATAGGGCAGCCGTGCTTTTCTGGTTCCACTGAAAAAACGGCCATTCATTTTTCCCATAGAGATTCACACAAATATTATCTGATCTATTTTAAGCCTATAGATTCAAGCCATCCAGAATCCGGATGATTCATGATGACCATACAGCCTTTGATTCTGTAAGAAAGAGGGGGAAAATGAATATTTTTAATTATATGATGATAGACCTATAAATAATTGTTTTCACAGAATCAAAGGTGTTTATGGTCATGCCTCAGCGGCATCCTGGATGGCTTGATTCTATAGGCTTCAAATAATTTATATTTTAAATATTTTTGTAAATCTCTTATGGGGAAAAATGAATGGCCGATTTTTCAGTGGAAACAGAAAACCACGCCCACTGCTATGCCCATATATATAGGCTATTATCAACTGATTCCATGATTGCAGCATTTTAATTATGATTCTCAGCAAATGGAACTACTACTGGCCAAATATCTATCTCTTTTAAATATATTTTTTATCCCACGATTTTGTAACCCATATTTCCCCCCTGTGTCAATTATCTAATGTGATCCTGGGCTCTACACACCCTCCACCAACCTAGTCCCCATATATGGGGGACAAGGGGAGACCAACCTAGTCCCCATATATGGGGGACAAGGGGAGAGCAACCTAGTCCCCATATATGGGGGACAAGGGGAGACCAACCTAGTCCCCATATATGGGGGACAAGGGGAGACCAACCTAGTCCCCATATATGGGGGACAAGGGGAGACCAACCTAGTCCCCATATATGGGGGACAAGGGGAGAGCAACCTATAGTCCCCATATATGGGGGACAAGGGGAGACCAACCTAGTCCCCATATATGGGGGACAAGGGGAGAGCAACCTAGTCCCCATATATGGGGGACAAGGGGAGACCAACCTAGTCCCCATATATGGGGGACAAGGGGAGAGCAACGGACTTGAACTCATGCTTCCTTCATGCCTGAGTGTCCAAGTTGCTCCTTTTACACCTGACAGGGGGGAGTTTCCCTGGTTGGACGTCGTAGCGCGTGGAAGGAACACGTTATTCCAACCAGTTCCTTTCCCCTCCATCAGGCGCCCCGGCTGGCCAGGGGGAGGCAGTTTAGAGACCAGGATTACTGCATGTTTTTTGTGAGGGTATACCTACCCAAATATCATCTCTAATCTATTTAAAATGTAATCCCCAACAAATATATATATAATCTAATTTAAAGGACCTTTTTCCAAAAGCTGAAAGTCAACATAAATCTACCTATAGTGACCACAGCAGTATAGGTATAGTAGCAGTGTTGTTTTTGGCAGCAAATTTCTATTTTAGTTTAGTCATAGTCTTTGGACTGAAACTGAAAAGTTTTAGTCACATTTTAGTCACCTGGAATGTTCTAGTTTTTAGTCTAGTTTTAGTCGACTAAATGTCATACGATTTTAGTCGACTAAATCTACAGTTGATTTAGTCGACTAAAATGTGTTTTGACAGGCCTTAATGTCGTTGTAATGACATATTTTACACTTTGGTTGCATGCTGAAAATAGCAGATATACAATCTCTGCTATTTTCAGCATGCAACCCAGCATAAAACTGGATCTCTTGTCCACTAGTCCCTTCCTAACATTTTAGTCTAGTTTTTATTTGTTGACGAAATTGTCAGTATATTTAGTCTCAGTTTTAGTCATCATAGATTCGTCTTTATTTAGTTTTTATTTAGTTTTAGTCAGTGGAAAAAGGTAGTCGACGAACATTTTTCGTCTTAGTTTTAGTCGACGAAAACAACACTGTATATTAGGCCTATAGTTATACTGCTGTGCTGTAGGCAGGAACGTGCACACATACACGTCAAAGGGGGCTCCAGCCCCTGCCCTTTAACCCGTCTGTAAAACAACTGCCCTTTAACCCGTCTGTAAAACAACTGCCCTTTAACCCGTCTGTAAAACAACTGCCCTTTAACCCGTCTGTAAAACAACTGCCCTTTAACCCGTCTGTAAAACAACTGCCCTTTAACCCGTCTGTAAAACAACTGCCCTTTAACCCGTCTGTAAAACAACTGCCCTTTAACCCGTCTGTAAAACAACTGCCCTTTAACCCGTCTGTAAAACAACTGCCCTTTAACCCGTCTGTAAAACAACTGCCCTTTAACCCGTCTGTAAAACAACTGCCCTTTAACCCGTCTGTAAAACAACTGCCCTTTAACCCGTCTGTAAAACAACTGCCCTTTAACCCGTCTGTAAAACAACTGCCCTTTAACCCGTCTGTAAAACAACTGCCCTTTAACCCGTCTGTAAAACAACTGCCCTTTAACCCGTCTGTAAAACAACTGCCCTTTAACCCGTCTGTAAAACAACTGCCCTTTAACCCGTCTGTAAAACAACTGCCCTTTAACCCGTCTGTAAAACAACTGCCCTTTAACCCGTCTGTAAAACAACTGCCCTTTAACCCGTCTGTAAAACAACTGCCCTTTAACCCGTCTGTAAAACAACTGCCCTTTAACCCGTCTGTAAAACAACTGCCCTTTAACCCGTCTGTAAAACAACTGCCCTTTAACCCGTCTGTAAAACAACTGCCCTTTAACCCGTCTGTAAAACAACTGCCCTTTAACCCGTCTGTAAAACAACTGCCCTTTAACCCGTCTGTAAAACAACTGCCCTTTAACCCGTCTGTAAAACAACTGCCCTTTAACCCGTCTGTAAAACAACTGCCCTTTAACCCGTCTGTAAAACAACTGCCCTCTCCTCCAGACAACGAATGCAGCATTTACTACACGGTGGAAGAAATACAACTGCCCTCCTTTCCTTTCCTTTCCTCTCCTCTGGAAGGAAGCTTTCAGGAGAATTCCTCTTTTTCCCGAAGTCTCTTTGTGGCAGTTAGTTCACCCTGCCACTGAGACTGAAGACAACCAACAGAGTTTGAATTAGCAGAAAATGAGTTTAGTTTGACATTATTTATTGTGTATTTGTTGATTGATAATTGATTGTTGACTTCATTGAAGGGAGCAACTATACTGTGGGGTATGGGGAACATGCCAACAGTGGGAGGGTTTGTTTAGAGAACTCTTTAATCATACGAGAGCTGACTGTCCTGGACAGCAGTTAGACCGTTCCTCACCCAGGAATCAGCCCAGCTCCTAATCCAGACAACAGTCTTGTCAAAACTCGACTATTGTAACTCCCTCCTTACTGGCCTACCAGCATGTGAACCAGCCAAAATTCTCACATGTCTCACCCCTGCTCCGCTCCCTCCACTGGCTCCCGGTCGCTGCCCGCACAGAATACAAAACTCTGATGCTGGCATTCAAAGCAACCAAAGGTATGGCTCCCCCATATCTTGCAAGTATGATTGAACCCTACAAACCCTCCCGCGCACTCAGATCAGCCAACGCAGGGAAGCTGGAAGTACCCTCACTAAAAACGCCGGGACAACGCTCCACACGTCCCAAACTCTTCTCCCTTCTGGCTCCAAAACTGTGGAATGCACTTCCCATTGCAGTCAGAACTGCAGCATCACTCCCAATCTTCCGCCGTAGTCTGAAAACCCACCTTTTCAGACTCCATCATGGCCCATAGCACTTACCCTAACCCCTTAGATAGCATTTCTGTAGACTTAGATAGCATCTGATACAGACTTATAGCATGTTATGTAGACGGCACTATAATTGCATTGTATATAGTCATAGCACGCCATAGTACATATGTATAGCATAGTAGTATATATATATAGTTTATATATGTATATGTATAGTCTCATAATATAGATATTCCACTGTTACTTTCTTAGCTTACGCATGTTTTATGATAAATGCTTTTGTGATGTATTTCCGATGCTTTTGTTCTTGATTATTGTAAGTCGCTCTGGATTAAGAGCGTCTGCTAAATGCCTAAATTGTAAATTGTAAATTGTAATATTATGTGGATAATTTATAGTATTATGTGACACTAAAATATGTTATGAATTGTGATGTCTCTGGACATTGGGAATGCACTGGTATTTTTTTGTATGCTGTTTGTTGGAACGACCCTTTCATGTGAACTCTGCAAGGTGAATAAAACACGTATTGATTGTGCATCAAAAGACTTTTCACTATGTTTGAGCTGGTTCAGCTGGTTTTTGGGCCCACACTACTTTCACACTAGGACACAGTATTTTGCGTTGAACAAATTTGTTTATAAACGTACACACCGCATGATATGATATGATATAATAATGATATAATGATATGATATGATATAGTAGGCTACGTTATTGTCAGTTCACACTGAAATGTGTCTTGCGACCCAGCAGCCAAATGCAGAACACATGTATGTACACACATTAGACACAACACAAAGAACAAGACAATATTACACACATGAAGACATGAAGACAAGAGCAATGTCCACCACTTAGATTAACCATGGCTTTACTACAACTCGATTAACACATTCTGACCTGAGATCAGATTCATACGAGGTTTCCACTGGACACACACTGGTCTGATTAACCCATTCTGACCTGAGATCAGATTCTAAAAAATGTCAGTCGTTCTTCGATTAAAAAAAAAATAGCAGACCTACAAGCTCGTATCGCGCCACTCGGTGGCGCGATATGAGCTTGTAGATCTGCTATTTTTAAATAGCTAAAGCATAACATGATGCTAACACCAAAATGGGTGCCCGGTCAGAATGGGTTAAGCCTCAAGGTGGACTGGTGGACAAAGGACATCTTTAGTCTGACCTTATTGTATGCTA
>NC_139697.1:104707863-104712863 GCF_964188405.1 Protomyctophum parallelum | reverse complement strand
TGGCCTTGGAACGTCTCGGAATCCCCCAGGAGGAAGTCACTAATGTTGCTCTGGAGGAGAGGGAAGTCTGGAGCTCTCTGGTGGAGCTGTTGCCCCCGCGACCCGACTACGGATAAGCGGTTGAAAATGGATGGATGGATGGATGAGACAGGCAGCCAATGTAGGGTGTCCAGGATGGGGGTGATGTGATCACATTTTCTGGAGCCTGTTAGGAGGCGAGCTGCAGCATTCTGAATGAGTTGTAACCGGTTGATGTTTTGAGAGGCAGGAGTACAGGGAATTACAGTAGTTTACACGAGAGTACATTAAAGCCTGGATAACTTTAGTGAGGCCGGGAGAGAAAGGGTTTGATTTCTACAATTCATGGTCATGCTAACATGCTGTCTTATTCATCAGTGTAAACATGTCAAACCCACAGATGTTATATTTAGTTCATTTACAAAGTGATCAAATCGTTTTGTGCAATTAAATGGTCAGCTAGATGATGATAAAAAGGCGAGTATGTGAATGACCAATGATAAGATAAGTAGACCTACCAGTTCAGGATATTGTTTACTAATGAATTACATTGTTTCGGAACTTTGGCGTTTAAACTTTTAGCATTCCTACTTTATCTAGTGTAAACTCTCCTAAAAAACAACTATTCTCTCTCTCTCTCTCTCTCTCTCCCCCCCCTCTCTCTCCCCCCCCTCTCTCTCTCTCTCTCTCTCCCTCTCCCTCTCCCTCTCCCTCTCCCTCTCCCTCTCCCTCTCCCTCTCCCTCTCCCTCTCCCTCTCTCCCTCTCCCTCTCCCTCTCCCTCTCCCTCTCCCTCTCCCTCCCTCTCTCTCTCTCTCTCTCTCTCTCTCTCTCCCTCTCCCTGTTAGAACCATAGATATAGAAAGGTAGAGAATGGTGCTGTTAGAACCATATATATAGAAAGGTAGAACTCCTCCTATGTCACCGATCATTGCCACTAAAATGTGGAACGCCCGTTACGCCCTACCAACAGCCATTAAGAAATGGGAATCCCTGGACAGTTTGACGACTGAGACAGCACACCTTTGATCTTACAATCCCATTTATTACAGAATAATTTATTTGTTAAAAAAAGGTCTCATTTGTACATAAAACATTTGTACATATTCTTTATATATTCACAGGAAATCCTCGTCCTGAGATTCAACACATTAAATAAACAACAGAAATAATGTCAAATAATCTTATATATATATATAGAGAGAGTGATTTATATTTTAAACAATCACCATTTTATCAAAATATATCTTTACAAATTTGTCACTAAAATATATTTTTTTCCTCAAGCCGTGTCTGTCAACGTGCGTGTGTGTGTGCGTGTGTGCGTGCGTGTGTGTGTGCGTGCGTGTGTCTATCTCCGCGGTGTCTTGGTGTGTTTGTGGGAGGAGTCTGAGACGTCTCGGTATCCAAGGAGACGGGGGTCAGAGGTCAGCAGACAGGGGTCAGAGGTCAGCAGACAGGGGTCGGAGTAGAGCAAGGCATCGTGGGTAAAGACGGAGTCGTTTGAGTCGGAGGAACAGGATGTGGACGAGTCCTCGCAGGAAGGAGAATACTGCTCAAACGGCGTGGAGAGGTCCAGGTACTGGGGAGGACGAAATGACACGTTAATATAATAAAATAAATAACACATAAATACATTTGAGTCGATTTTTGTCGGGTCTTCTACCCCCCAGCCAGTGTAAAATACCCGGTAAGCTGGGGCCTCGAGTGGCTTATTGCTTTTCTAAAACGGTTACAAACATATAGCAATATTAACCTAATAAAACTATTGAATTCACAAAAGTAGCTACGCTTTGCGCCACCAGAGCGAGCAAGCCAGAGCTACAACACTTCCTTGTTGTGCTTGTAAGCTATGTGACGGGAGAATAGCGCTTGATGTATTTACGGGGCTGCCTGGAGCCACACATTCACAGTCGTATGAGCCGGGCGGTGCTTAGACGCCCGCACGGCATGTGTTTGTAAAGCAATCAAGCGCTCCCCTTCCCCCAGTTCAGCTACAAGGCTGCAGGATGATACAAAGTGATTGAAGGAGTGGGTTATCGGTGGAATTTACACCGGTCACGTGACGGTAAGCAGCCAATCAGAATGAAGTATTGGGACTACCCGTTTTAGAACATGATGTTTAACCCGACCATGTAGAAGCGGTTGAAGGTGGATGGATGGATGAATGTAATAATAATAATAATAATACAGTAATAATTATAATAATCATAATCATAATACCTCATGAGACACCGACAGCAGTAGTCGATCCAGATCCTGTACCAGCTGTTTGAAGGTCGGCCTCTGGGTTGGCACTGCGTGCCAGCACTCACGCATCTGCATGTACCTACACACACATGCACACACACACACACAGTCAGTATGTATACAATAATAATAATAATAAACACATATGTGACCAGATTTCACTGAGAGACTGACATCGCGCAAATTCCAGCTTTTCACCAGAGGAGAAAAACTTTTTTTTTTCTTTTTTCAAAATGAGTTTATAGCACAGGCAGACTATTCACATACTAGAGCATGTCTGAAATAAGTGTCAGAGCTCAAATCTCAAATGTAAATATGAAATAAATGCTTAAACATGTAGCTATAGGTGTAATGTTAGAGACCACAGAAGACATGTACATATGAAATAAATGCTTAAACATGTAGCTATAGGTGTAATGTTAGAGACCACAGAAGACATGTAAATATGAAATGAATGCTTAAACATGTAGCTATAGGTGTAATGTTAGAGTCCACAGAAGACATGTAAATATGAAATACATGCTTAAACATGTAGCTATAGGTGTAATGTTAGAGTCCACAGAAGACATGTAAATATGAAATACATGCTTAAACATGTAGCTATAGGTGTAATGTTAGAGACCACAGAAGACATGTAAATATGAAATAAATGCTTAAACATGTAGCTATAGGTGTAATGTTAGAGACCACAGAAGACATGTAAATATGAAATAAATGCTTAAACATGTAGCTAGGTGTAATGTTAGAGACCACAGAAGACATGCAAATATGAAATAAATGCTTAAACATGTAGCTAGGTGTAATGTTAGAGACCACAGAAGACATGTAAATATGAAATAAATGCTTAAACATGTAGCTAGGTGTAATGTTAGAGACCACAGAAGACATGTAAATATGAAATAAATGCTTAAACATGTAGCTATAGTGTAATGTTAGAGACCACAGAAGACATGTAAATATGAAATAAATGCTTAAACATGTAGCTATAGGTGTAATGTTAGAGACCACAGAAGATATGTAAATATGAAATAAATGCTTAAACATGTAGCTATAGGTGTAATGTTAGAGACCACAGAAGACATGTAAATATGAAATAAATGCTTAAACATGTAGCTATAGGTGTAATGTTAGAGACCACAGAAGACATGTAAATATGAAATAAATGCTTAAACATGTAGCTAGGTGTAATGTTAGAGACCACAGAAGACATGTAAATATGAAATAAATGCTTAAACATGTAGCTAGGTGTAATGTTAGAGACCACAGAAGACATGTAAATATGAAATAAATGCTTAAACATGTAGCTATAGGTGTAATGTTAGAGACCACAGAAGACATGTAAATATGAAATAAATGCTTAAACATGTAGCTATAGGTGTTATGTTAGAGACCACAGAAGACATGTAAATATGAACATGTAAATATGAAATAAATGCTTAAACATGTAGCTATAGGTGTAATGTTAGAGACCACAGAAGACATGTAGATATGAAATAAATGCTTAAACATGTAGCTATAGGTGTAATGTTAGAGACCACAGAAGACATGTAGATATGAAATACATGCTTAAACATGTAGCTATAGGTGTAATGTTAGAGACCACAGAAGACATGTAAATATGAAATAAATGCTTAAACATGTAGCTATAGGTGTAATGTTAGAGACCACAGAAGTGAACCTTTTCAAGCCTGCTTTCTCAACTCTCTGTTTCTCTGCCAGACATTACTCTATAAGCCATATCTCCAAAACTGGAGGGTCAAACTGAACAACCAATATGTCAATTTGAAGCTATGATTCCCTGCTTTCATATGAAACATGAAAAAACGAAAATTCAAATGAAAAAACAACGGCACACATGTAGAATTGTAATGTAGTGTAATTGCATGGTATGCAGGCTACTGTACGTACAGCTGGTGCGTGCAGTTGGACGGTTTGTCCATACGATGTCCGTCCTTCAACAGTTTGAAGAGTTCCTCGACGGGAATGCCCGGATATGGAGACCCTCCCAGCGTGAAGATCTCCCACATGAGGACCCCGAAAGACCACCTGCACACAAATTACAATTTACAATTTAGGCATTTAGCAGACGCTCTTAATCCAGAGCGATTTACATTAAGCAAGAACAAAAAAAGCATTTTTGAACATGACGGGCCGTTTGTTTAGACTACAACATGCTGTTCACTGTGGTTTCCTTTCACAGTGTCATGGCCGCCGCCGCTGGTGCTTCTGATCAACAACGGACGGTTTTTCGGCGGATTTTCGTGGTTGAAAGCTGCAAATACTTCAGCGTATGCTCTAAAGGTAATAAAACAATCTCGGCAGCGTAGAATATTCGATTACATAGCAGGGAACGCGTGTTGCGCAGTAGAACTGTTAATGTATTGCTCTATACTGTGCTAATATGAAATCAAATCAAATCAAATCAAATCAAGGTTTCGTCCCGACAGTCAGCGAGGGTATACATAAAAAATGTGAAATATCTGCATATTTTGTTGCTATGATGTTTACTGCAGTGTGAAGTTTTAGTGTGAGTTGTAGTTTTAGTGTAAGTTGTAGTTTTAGTGTAAATTGTAGTTTTAGTGTGAGTTGTAGTTTTAGTGTGAGTTGTAGTTTTAGTGTGAGTTGTAGTTTTAGTGTGTGTTGTAGTTTTAGTGTGAGTTGTAGTTTTAGTGTGAGTTTATGCAGTTTATTTAGAGTGTACTTACACGTCACTCTGGTGTGTGTATATTCTGTC
>NC_139697.1:104700363-104702863 GCF_964188405.1 Protomyctophum parallelum | reverse complement strand
CATTTAGCACGTAGAGGGGTCCTGAAACATGAACATTCATTTAGCACGTAGAGGGGTCCTGAAACATGAACATTCATTTAGCACGTAGAGGGGGGGCCCTGAAACATGAACATTCATTTAGCACGTAGAGGGGGGGTCCTGAAACATGAACATTCATTTAGCACGTAGAGAGGGCCTGAAACATGAACATTCATTTAGCACGTAGAGGGGGGGCCCTGAAACATGAACATTCATTTAGCACGTAGAGGGGCCCTGAAACATGAACATTCATTTAGCACGTAGAGGGGGGGCCCTGAAACATGAACATTCATTTAGCACGTAGAGGGGCCCTGAAACATGAACATTCATTTAGCACGTAGAGGGGGGGCCCTGAAACATGAACATTCATTTAGCACGTAGAGGGGGGGGTCCTGAAACATGAACATTCATTTAGCACGTAGAGGGGCCCTGAAACATGAACATTCATTTAGCACGTAGAGGGGCCCTGAAACATGAACATTCATTTAGCACGTAGAGGGGGGGCCCTGAAACATGAACATTCATTTAGCACGTAGAGGGGGCCCTGAAACATGAACATTCATTTAGCACGTAGAGGGGGGGTCCTGAAACATGAACATTCATTTAGCACGTAGAGGGGGCCCTGAAACATGAACATTCATTTAGCACGTAGAGGGGGCCTGAAACATGAACATTCATTTAGCACGTAGAGGGGGCCCTGAAACATGAACATTCATTTAGCACGTAGAGGGGGCGTCCTGAAACATGAACATTCATTTAGCACGTAGAGGGGGCCCTGAAACATGAACATTCATTTAGCACGTAGAGGGGGCCCTGAAACATGAACATTCATTTAGCACGTAGAGGGGGCCCTGAAACATGAACATTCATTTAGCACGTAGAGGGGGGGCCCTGAAACATGAACATTCATTTAGCACGTAGAGGGGCCCTGAAACATGAACATTCATTTAGCACGTAGAGGGGGCCCTGAAACATGAACATTCATTTAGCACGTAGAGAGGCCCTGAAACATGAACATTCATTTAGCACGTAGAGGGGGGGTCCTGAAACATGAACATTCATTTAGCACGTAGAGGGGCCCTGAAACATGAACATTCATTTAGCACGTAGAGGGGGGGGGTCCTGAAACATGACGGAGCGGAACATTCGTTTTTATTTGGCGTATTTGGGGACGTGGAGGTCCTGAATGAGACGTTAAAGGAGTATTTAGTGTAAAGTAAAGTCATGGTTAAACGTGGTCAAATCAGTTTAAGGGCGACTGACAATTAATGCCTAAATTGTATAAATTGTAAAGTCGTACCGCTCTGCGTGCACACTGATGTATAAATTGTATAAATGTTATAAATATTATAGATTGTATAGATTGTATATAAATGTTATGAATGTTATAGATTGTATAGATGTATAGATTGTATAAATTGTGTATAAATGTTATAAATGTGTATAGATGTATAGATGTATAGATTGTATAAATAGTCGTACCACTCTGTGTGCACACTCCCAGCAGGTTGATGATGTTCTTGTGTCGGTCCATTTGTTTCATCAACTCCATCTCCGAGATCAGATCGGCCAGATCTCTGTCCGTGGCGTCGTCTACAAACCCAACACAACCACAACCACAACATAAACAACCACATCTCTGTCTGTGGTCAAGCCCATCACACACCGTCTGCGACCGCCACGCGTCAAAACAGCCGCCTCTGTTATTTTCAATGAACCTATCGCACACCGGCGGCGTCCGACGCGCGCTGGCGCCTCGCCTGACGCGCCGATGGAACCAGTTCTAGTTTCCAGGCGGCGTCGCGCCGCGCCGCGTCGCGTCAGACGGTGTGTGTTGGGCTTAAGTCAAATCTGTGAGATCTCCGTCAACGTTATCGTCACGTCACAGACTTGGAACAGTGTTTCGACGGTATACTTCTACTCATCTCCGAGGCAAATATTGTATCTTTATTATATTCCATTACAGTCAGTTGTACAGTCTCTAGACGGACAGGTTATACCTTTCAGCATCTTGACGGCCACGGTGCTGAGCGTCTCAGGCGAGCGTTGGTCGATGCCGTAAGCCTCCGCTCGAACCACCAGGCCGAAACACCCCTCGCCTAGAGGCTTCCCCAACACCAAGCTACACGCACGCACACACACACACACACACACACACACACGCGCGCGCGCACGGAAGGAGAATGGAGGGGGAATAATTGCCTACGTTAGTAAAAGTATACATCTGATATTGTGCTGTGCTTGTAGTTGGGTTCTTAGTGGTGCGTGTGTGTGTGTGTGTGTGTGTTCCAGTAAAAACTCACTTATCCCTGGGGAACTCCCAGGCAGGGTCAAAGGGCAGGTCAAACTCTATGACCCCTGGCATGGGAGAACAGCTGCTGGACACTCTCATCAACGCTGCCCCCGAATCCACCGAATACTGCACAGAACACAAAGGGTTAATCCACTGAATACTGCACAGAACAAAGATAAGGGTTAAGGG
>NC_139697.1:104687863-104695363 GCF_964188405.1 Protomyctophum parallelum | reverse complement strand
TGTCCGTTGACTATCATTGTACACGTTCACGATGGACGCACGCTCGTGCGCGTTCAACGGCAGCGCGTTCATGTGTTGGGGGCCACTCACCATTGCAATCCGTCCCAGAATGCACTCTGTTCCTACCAGGAAGGAGGAGTGAAATCGCCTCATGCGCTTTTGAGCAACTTAATGCAAGTGGATGGGAGGAGAACTCGGGTGTCTTCTCTATTCATATATACTAAAGGGGCAAATCTTTGAATATATATTATTTCAGAGCGAAGGTTTTTAACCTCAAATCTTTGCTTCTGAGGGGGGGGGGGGGGTTCCCTGGAACAACATATTTTCAGATTCCAAATAGAGATAGCTCCAGTCAGCCGATCAGGTCTAAATGGATATAAAAACAAACAATAATAAAAAGGGGCTTATATAATAATTACCTGCCACAGTGATGGTAAAGTTCCTGGTGCCCGCGGGCTTCTTCCCGGTGCCCGGAGGGGGGGGGAGGACGCAGACGTACGTCCCCGAGTCCTCGTAGGTCACGTCGGCGATCTCCACCACCGCGCCGCGCACCTGCACGCGGCCGCTGTGCAGGAGGCGGCGGCCATCTTTGAGCCAGGCCGCCCCCCCACCGCCGCGGTGGTGGTGGGGGTGGTGGTGGGGGGGAGGAGGGGCGCCGGGGGGGTGCCCCCGCGGGTCACAGCGCAGCCGCAGCGTGGCGCCCGTCTCCAACAGGAAGTGCTCCGAGGTGTCCTCGCTCCTCGCCTCCTCGGAGAGTTCTGCGACAACAACGTGAACGACAACAACGCCGTCAACACACATTACGCCCTTTTGGTGCTAGCATTATGCTATATGCTTTAGCTATTGAAAAATAGCAGATCTACAAGCTCATAGCACGCCACCGAGTGGCGCGCTACGAGCTTGTAGGTCTGCTATTTTTTGAAAAATCGAAGAATGACATAGAAACATAACTTTTTCAGAAAACTATCAGGATGTAGAAGACATTTTCTAGAATCTGATCTCAGGTCAGAATGGTAAACTGTCAGGATGTATAGAAGACGTTTGTAGAATCTGATCTCAGGTCAGAATGGTAAACTGTCAGGATGTATAGAAGACGTTTGTAGAATCTGATCTCAGGTCAGAATGGTAAACTGTCAGGATGTAGAAGACATTTATAGAATCTGATCTCAGGTCAGAATGGTAAACTGTCAGGATGTAGAAGACATTTATAGAATCTGATCTCAGGTCAGAATGGTAAACTGTCAGGATGTATAGAAGACATTTATAGAATCTGATCTCAGGTCAGAATGGTAAACTGTCAGGATGTATAGAAGACATTTATAGAATCTGATCTCAGGTCAGAATGGTAAACTGTCATGATGTAGAAGACATTTATAGAATCTGATCTCAGGTCAGAATGGTAAACTGTCAGGATGTATAGAAGACATTTATAGAATCTGATCTCAGGTCAGAATGTGTTAATGAAAGCGTGGCGGGCGGTCTTATCGTATATTGTAAATCACAGCAACATGAACGTCTCATTGACAAAAACAATAACAACACTAAAGCAGCATATTGTGTGTGTGCGTGCGTGCGTGCGTGCGTGTGTGTGTGTGTGTGTGTGTGTGTGTGTGTGTGTGTGTGTGTGTGTGTGTGTGTGTGTGTGTGTGTGTGTGTGTGTGTGTGTGTGTGTGTGTGTGTGTGTGTGTGTGTTGTATTCCCGGTTGCATTCGGACAATAAAAGGTTGAACTTTGAACCTCAGATTAACTGATTCCATTGTGTTGTGAGAGAGAGAGACATACAGAGAGAGAGAGAGAGACAGAGAGAGAGAGAGAGAGAGAGAGAGAGAGAGACAGAGAGAGAGAGAGAGAGAGAGAGAGAGACAGAGAGAGAGAGAGAGAGAGAGAGAGAGAGAGAGAGAGAGAGGAGAGAGACAGAGAGAGAGAGAGAGAGAGAGAGAGAGAGAGAGAGAGAGAGAGAGAGAGAGAGAGAGAGAGAGAGAGAGGAGAGAGACAGAGAGAGAGAGAGAGAGAGAGAGAGAGAGAGAGAGAGAGAGACAGAGAGAGAGAGACAGAGAGAGAGAGAGAGAGAGAGAGAGAGAGAGAGAGAGAGAGAGAGAGAGAGAGAGAGAGAGAGAGAGAGAGAGAGAGAGAGAGAGAGAGAGAGAGAGAGAGAGAGAGAGAGAGAGAGAGAGAGAGAGAGAGAGAGAGAGAGAGAGAGAGAGGAGAGAGAGAGAGAGAGACAGTTCTGCTGAGATAGCACACACACACACACACACACACACACACACACACACACACACACACACACACACACACACACACACACTAATGAACATGTGGACTCTGGGTGAACTGGGATTGAACTGGAGGCTGTGTGACCTGTAGTATTGTATTGTGTTGTGTTGTACTTTCAACTGTTTGGACCCCCGTCTCATAATAGTGTTTGTTCTAGGGACCCCCATCTCATAATAGTGTTTGTTCTAGGGACCCCCATCTCATAATAGTTTTTGTTCTAGGGACCCCACCTCATAATAGTGTTTGTTCTAGGGACCCCCACCTCATAATAGTGTGTTCTAGGGACCCCCACCTCATAATAGTGTTTGTTCTAGGGACCCCCATCTCATAATAAATTTTGTGCATAAATCAGTGCCATTGAACACCCTTTACGTCTGTGTGTTGTTTCATAAATCAGTGCCATTGAACACCCTTTACGTCTGTGTGTTGTTCCATAAATCAGTGCCATTGAACACCCTTTACGTCTGTGTGTTGTTCCATAAATCAGTGCCATTGAACACCCTTTACGTCTGTGTGTTGTTCCATAAATCAGTGCTATTGAACACCCTTTACGTCTGTGTGTTGTTCCATAAATCAGTGCCATTGAACACCCTTTACGTCTGTGTGTTGTTCCATAAATCAGTGCCATTGAACACCCTTTACGTCTGTGTGTTGTTTCATAAATCAGTGCCATTGAACACCCTTTACGTCTGTGTGTTGTTTCATAAATCAGTGCCATTGAACACCCTTTACGTCTGTGTGTTGTTTCATAAATCAGTGCTATTGAACACCCTTTACGTCTGTGTGTTGTTTCATAAATCAGTGCTATTGAACACCCTTTACGTCTGTGTGTTGTTCCATAAATCAGTGCCATTGAACACCCTTTACGTCTGTGTGTTGTTTCATAAATCAGTGCTATTGAACACCCTTTACGTCTGTGTGTTGTTCCATAAATCAGTGCCATTGAACACCCTTTACGTCTGTGTGTTGTTCCATAAATCAGTGCCATTGAACACCCTTTACGTCTGTGTGTTGTTTCATAAATCAGTGCCATTGAACACCCTTTACGTCTGTGTGTTGTTTCATAAATCAGTGCCATTGAACACCCTTTACGTCTGTGTGTTGTTTCATAAATCAGTGCTATTGAACACCCTTTACGTCTGTGTGTTGTTTCATAAATCAGTGCTATTGAACACCCTTTACGTCTGTGTGTTGTTCCATAAATCAGTGCCATTGAACACCCTTTACGTCTGTGTGTTGTTTCATAAATCAGTGCTATTGAACACCCTTTACGTCTGTGTGTTGTTTCATAAATCAGTGCTATTGAACACCCTTTACGTCTGTGTGTTGTTCCATAAATCAGTGCTATTGAACACCCTTTACGTCTGTGTGTTGTTCCATAAATCAGTGCCATTGAACACCCTTTACGTCTGTGTGTTGTTCCATAAATCAGTGCCATTGAACACCCTTTACGTCTGTGTGTTGTTCCATAAATCAGTGCTATTGAACACCCTTTACGTCTGTGTGTTGTTCCATAAATCAGTGCTATTGAACACCCTTTACGTCTGTGTGTTGTTCCATAAATCAGTGCCATTGAACACCCTTTACGTCTGTGTGTTGTTCCATAAATCAGTGCCATTGAACACCCTTTACGTCTGTGTGTTGTTTCATAAATCAGTGCCATTGAACACCCTTTACGTCTGTGTGTTGTTTCAAACATATTGAACCAATGGAGAAAGTAGTTAAAAACGCTTTGGACAAAACCTCTTAACTCCATTGGACCCTCAAAATGTCTGCTGAAGCAGCTAACTCCACCACCTCCCATGCCAACAGTCCCATAGTGTGGAGTGGTGGGTCTCCCAGGCCAACCGTCCCATAGTGTGGAGTGCTCGGTCTCCCATGCCAACCGTCCCATAGTGTGGAGTGGTGGGTCTCCCAGGCCAACCGTCCCATAGTGTGGAGTGCTCGGTCTCCCAGGCCAACCGTCCCATAGTGTGGAGTGCTCGGTCTCCCAGGCCAACCGTCCCATAGTGTGGAGTGCTCGGTCTCCCAGGCCAACCGTCCCATAGTGTGGAGTGCTCGGTCTCCCATGCCAACCGAGGACATTCTTAGACAGATCCAGAATGGACTCTCAAATGAAAACGCTATAAACGTCTCTATAGCGGGCTGAGTGGTCTGAGAGGGCTTCAATTACTGTAGACCTGTTTTTGTTTCTTTAATTAAAGAGTACAGTCGAGGTGCTTTGTCTGGGTAATTAAAGAGTACAGTTATACGGGGAGAAGAGAATCTGTACTCTCTCTCTCTCTCTCTCTCTCTCTCTCTCTCTCTCTCTCTCTCTACGGGGAGAAGAGAGTCTGTACTCTCTCTCTCTCTCTCTCTCTCTCTCTCTCTCTCTACGGGGAGAAGAGAGTCTGTATTCTGTACTCTCTCTCTCTCTCTCTCTCTCTCTCTCTCTCTCTCTCTCTCTCTACGGGGAGAAGAGAGTCTGTATTCTGTACTCTCTCTCTCTCTCTCTCTCTCTCTCTCTCTCTCTCTCTCTATGGGGAGAAGAGAGTCTGTATAAAAGGCGACTTCTGTGGCGACAGAAGAACAATAAAGAGAACTAAAATAAACTTGGAAAACAAACCGCGGCGTTTTACACAACACAAAAACAACCGCAGCGTT
Source organism: Protomyctophum parallelum (assembly GCF_964188405.1). Lineage (NCBI taxonomy): Eukaryota > Metazoa > Chordata > Actinopteri > Myctophiformes > Myctophidae > Protomyctophum > Protomyctophum parallelum. The sequence goes on along the minus strand of NC_139697.1, from coordinate 104,690,443 downwards.
TTACACAACACAAAGACGGCCACACTACGACGAAGACAACAGCAATGGATTTAAAGGAGAATTCCATGCTAGAATGCTTTCTTATCTTTCTTACCTTTCTTTGTAGTTGTTACGTCCCCACCAAAGAGGTCCAGGTGTTTTTTTGTGCAAAAACTCCTTATTGGCCATTTCCCCTACCATAAGCCCTCAATGAATTGCATTGCATTGAATGGGAATTGAATGGGGCTATGGGGTGTTATGGTAGTTCGTTTATTTCCATCGAAAGAAGTAGTAAAGTATGCCGCTTGGGATATTATTTACATTATGAAGAGAGGATATATACAAAGAAATTATAATTTTGAGCGATGGAAATAAGCGAATTAGCACAACACCCCCATAGCCCCATTCAATCCCCATTCAATTCAATGCAATTCATTTAAGGCTTATGGTAGGGGAAAATAGCCAATAAGGAGCTTTTGCACAAAATAACACCTGGACCTCTTTGGTGGGGACGTAACAACTACAAAGAAAGGTAAGAAAGCCTTTTAGTATGGAATTCTCCTTTAACCGTTCTACTGCATAACCCGCTGTTCCCGCCATTTAATCCAATATTCTACACGCTGCCTATAGATTGTCGTATTATTACCTTTGGAGCATACGGCGTATAAGTATTTGCCACTTTGATCGACGAAACGAGCACGACAAATTCACGGGACCGCAGCCCTGCGCGTTGTCGCACTGTCGCTACTGCTCCGCGCAAAAACGCAGGTCTGGTTGAAAATGAACCATAGGCGCCTTTAAGGCCCTTTTTAGGCAATTACAGCGCGCTGTAAGTTGCCGTGTCGAATGTTGCGAAGTTGTATGTATACTGTACATACGTACGTCCCATTCTTGTGCACAGTCTCCTTCAAATAACCTTATTGACACAAACACACACACACACCCACGCGTCTGCATGCACACAAACACACACATGTGCGTGCACACAAACACATGTCCGCATGCACACAAACACACACACACACACATGTGCGTGCACACAAACACACACACCCACACGTGCACACACACGCAACCACACACACACACACACACACGTGCACACACACACATGCACACACACTATATGTCTCTCTCATATCATCAACAGACAGTGTCTACCCTGTGCACGCTGAGCTCACGTTGCGTTCTCCTTACCTCTCCCATCATGCATTGCTCTGGTCAGTCCTTTCCCATGGTGCACTGCTCTGGTCAGCGCTGTGCTGGACAGCCAGGACAGCAGGATGCAGACACACAGCAGACGCCTGGAGGCCATGTTGGAGCCTGGAACCAGGGACCAATGGGAATGAGTTACATTCATAACATACAGTCTGGAGGCCATGTTGGAGCCTGGAACCATGAGGGACCAATGGGAATGAGTTACAGTCATACAGTCTGGAGGCCATGTTGGAGCCTGGGACCATGAGGGACCAATGGGAATGAGTTACAGTCATAACATACAGTCTGGAGGCCATGTTGGAGCCTGGAACCAGGGACCAATGGGAATGAGTTACAGTCATAACATACAGTCTGGAGGCCATGTTGGAGCCTGGAACCATGAGGGACCAATGGGAATGAGTTACAGTCATAACATACAGTCTGGAGGCCATGTTGGAGCCTGGAACCATGAGGGACCAATGGGAATGAGTTACAGTCATAACATACAGTCTGGAGGCCATGTTGGAGCCTGGAACCAGGGACAATGGACAGAATTAGATTTATTTGCATGCACCCCTGGAACCCCCTCCAGACAGGGCCCCTAGGGGGTCCTCCATGCACCCCTGGAACCCCCTCCAGACAGGGCCCCTTAAGGGGACCCCCTCCAGACAGGGCCCCTAGGGGGTCCTGCATGCACCCCACTTTGAGAACCACAGTTGTGTTCTTGGTGTAATAATGTCTGTTCAGGGCCCAGGCCGTAGCGTAACGGTCTGGGCACCGGACTGGTGATCCAGTCGCAGTGTGCCGCGGGTTCGACTCCCGGACCCGACACGGCCTTTACCGCATGTCATCCCCCCATCTCTCTCCCGTTTCCTGTCAGCCTACTATCTGTCCCTTAAAAAATCAATAAAGGCGTAAGCCGCAAAAAAATGTCTTAAAAAAAAAATAATAATAATGTCTGTTCAGGACACGTGTGGTCGATGTTTGAGACAACAAACCACACACACACACAGCTATAGTGCACCAACTTTCTCCCTGAGTGCCACTATAGTCTATAATAATAATAATATTATTTGCCAATTAAGGCCTTTTGCAAATTCAACCAGACTAGACATGCGATATAAACAGCAGATGATATCTATTAGATCTATATTCCAAATAATAAACCCAAATGTAAAATAAAGTTAAAGATCGGTTCAACTTGCATTAGTTCCATTAACTCATTAGTTGCCTAATCGTATAATTAACACTAGGCCTATAGGCTACTTAATTAACACGGGGCAGTGTTTTTTTTACTTGTCTCAACAGCGTCAGAACTCATACATTATATCGCATTTATATATAAATTAAAGGACCCCACATTGAGCGTATATATAGCTCTATGTGGCTGCGGATCCATTTCAG
>NC_139697.1:104677863-104682863 GCF_964188405.1 Protomyctophum parallelum | reverse complement strand
CCATTACAGTCAGAACTACAGACTCACTCCCAATCTAAACTATGGAATGAACTTCCCATTGCAGTCAGAACTACAGACTCACTCCCAATCTAAACTATGGAATGAACTTCCCATCACAGTCAGAACCACAGACTCACTCCCAATCTAAACTATGGAATGAACTTCCCATTGCAGTCAGAACTACAGACTCACTCCCAATCTAAACTATGGAATGAACTTCCCATTACAGTCAGAACTACAGACTCACTCCCAATCTAAACTATGGAATGAACTTCCCATTACAGTCAGAACTACAGACTCACTCCCAATCTAAACTATGGAATGAACTTCCCATCACAGTCAGAACCACAGACCCAATCTAAACTAGATGTGTAGACGGCTGGAATTGAGCCTTTGGGGCCACCGTAGTCCGTAGACTGGCTGCCCTGCCACTTCCTTGTTCAATCAGTGTTGATTATTCAAAGGCCTGCAGTCTAACAAACGCTGGTGTCTTGGTGTTGGCTGTGGGTCCTAGTCTAACAAACACTGGTGTCTTGGTGTTGGCTGTGGGTCCTAGTCTAACAAACACTGGTGTCTTGGTGTTGGCTGTGGGTCCTAGTCTAACAAACACTGGTGTCTTGGTGTTGGCTGTGGGTCCTGCAGAGATCATGTCTTAATTGTGTTTTAATCTGTCCCTGCCTTGGTGAGTAACATGATGGATAAATGTTATTTTGATTGTACTAAATCACTGTTTTCTAAATAAGTATTTTAATTATTTGTTACTATACTACCCAGTGACCCCTTTTCCACCGGGTGGTTCCCAATGGGAACTGGTTCAGTTCTTTTTGGTTTTTAGTCCATGAGCCAGAGCTCCAAAATTGGTGGGCAAACTATACCCTATATAAAAATTGTTTATAGGATCAATACAAGTAAATTAATAAATGATAACCCTTCCACAGTAGTAGCTTTTTCATATTTTCGATTATTTTGCATATTTTCCTACATAATGCCTCATTTGCATATTTAAAAATGTACAATTTTGAATACAATAGATCGTTGTCTTCATGTAAGTACTCAATTGGGGAAGTTTCACGGTGATAACAATCTAATATAGGTATGGTTTTGCTCCACTCAATTCATAATTAATGTTTCAATTTTGTAGCTCTGGCTCATGGACTAAAAACCAAAAAGAACTGAACCGGTTCACACTGGGAACCAACCGGTGGAAAAGGGGCCAGTGTGGGTTTCATGTGCCTGCGGAAGCGATGAGCTCATGTGCCAGAGGGGCAGATGTGAATGAACACAGACTCAAATAGGTATATATATACATACATCATATCAAATTGTTGTTGCAATGATTTATTTGTTTAACTTTACAGTGTACTAAATGTTTTGTTTTCACTTCCTTATAGATGTCACCACTGCTGTTCTTGTTTTGTTTGTTTAGGCTGATGTTAGTGTTTGTGTGGTTTTATTTAATGGAGACATTTCCTCTCGTTGTTTTCCTGCATGCTGTGTGGTTCAGTTTTTAGTTTTGTTATTAGTTTTTGTAAGATATTGTTCGCATTTTACTGCATTATATGAAATTGGACATTGGTCTAATACATATTTGTTATTCCATGCATACTGTTCTTAAAAGTTAATAAATTCCTGTGTTTTGGAACTTTGTCTCAAGTCCTTATAAATAACTTGCATTTGTTGGGGAAGCAGTTTACTGGTCTATTCATGTCATTCCTTGAACTATCTCAAGGTGTCGTAGTCATAACTATAAAAGTAAATCCTTTGCGACACTTGGTTACATATTATGGAATGAACTTCCCATTACAGTCAGAACTAACAGACTCACTCCCAATCTACACTATGGAATGAACTTCCCATTACAGTCAGAACTACAGAATCACTCCCAATCTACACTATGGAATGAACTTCCCATTACAGTCAGAACTACAGAATCACTCCCAATCTAAACTATGGAATGAACTTCCCATTACAGTCAGAACTACCCAGGCCGGCTCTCTGTTTATTAAGGAAGGGACACACACACACACACACACACACACACACACACACACACACACACACACACACACACACACACACACACACACACACACACACACACAACAACATTCCACACACAGCGCATACACATAACAACCGTCACTCGCTCACCAGTCCTGGCAGTACCACCTCAAAGTCACTCCTATTGGCTGAAGCCATAGCCGGCCGCTACACTGAGTTAGACGGATGTTAGGTTCTTAGCTTACATTATGATTCTTGATGACTATTTGTTATGCGTTTGATGTATTAGCATGTGTTGTCGCTTACTGTATATATCTGCATTTGATGTATTAGCATGTTGTTGTCGCTTACTGTAACCCGCCCTGGATGTTAATCAAGGGCGATTTTGGTGGAACAACATATTGTCAGATGGGGGTCCGCGGCCAAATAAAACAGATAATTCCGGGGGTCCTTGACATGGAACACCACTGACATAATAAAACATAGAAACATGGGGTTTTTCAGAAAACTGCCAATCTCTTTAAAGAATCGGCATCAGGTCTAAATGTAAATTTAGATTTTTATAGTTTTAGTCATAGTCTCTTGAATAGTTTTCATTTAGTTTGAGTCACATTTTAGTCACCTGGAATGTCTTAGTGTTAGTCCAGTTTTAGTCGACTAAATATAATAAGATTATAGTTGACTAAATCTACAGCTGATTCAGTCGACTCTAATGTATTTTGGCGGGCCTTGATGCCGTATATAATTTCGTTTTATTAAACACATTTCTTCCATAAAGCCCATGTTTTGTAAGGGCATCATCATGCTATTATGCCCGTGGATATACAGAGTGAACTTAACAATGATACATTAATAATTATGATAATACCTTTCATATAATCACCATATAGTGTAAATTGTAAATGTGATTTGGTCTAGCCTTAGTGGTCTATACTCTCGTCATCATCATTTTTCGACCGCAGTCGAGATTGTGGATTTCACAATATCACGCCAGACTTCCCGGTCCTTCATTGCCGTCCCCAGTTCCTGCCTACTGATAGTGATGACATCAGGGAACGACAGTTTTCTACCTCTGGTCTGCTTTGAGGCAGGACTCCAGAGAAGAAGGGAAGATCTAACCTCATTGTCAGCTCTGTAGCAGTGGCCGGCAAACTGTGTTCTTCTGGATCGGACTAGTGAAGAAACACAGGGAAGGTTACCGTATATTAGATCAGTCGATGGGTGGACTAGTGTAGAAACACAGGGAAGGTTGCCGTATATTAGATCAGTCGATGGGTGGACTAGTGTAGAAACACGGGGAAGGTTGCCGTATATTAGATCAGTCGATGGGTGGACTAGTGTAGAAACACGGGGAAGGTTGCCGTATATTAGATCAGTCGATGGGTGGACTAGTGTAGAAACACAGGGAAGGTTGCCGTATATTAGATCAGTCGATGGGTGGACTAGTGAAGAAACACAGGGAAGGTTGTCGTATATTAGATCAGTCGATGGGTGGACTAGTGAAGAAACACAGGGAAGGTTGCCGTATATTAGATCAGTCGATGGGTGGACTAGTGTAGAAACACGGGGAAGGTTGCCGTATATTAGATCAGTCGATGGGTGGACTAGTGAAGAAACACAGGAAGGTTGCCGTATATTAGATCAGTCGATGGGTGGACTAGTGAAGAAACACAGGGAAGGTTGCCGTATATTAGATCAGTCGATGGGTGGACTAGTGTAGAAACACAGGGAAGGTTTCCGTATATTAGATCAGTCGATGGGTGAACTAGTGTAGAAACACAGGGAAGGTTGCCGTATATTAGATCAGTCGATGGGTGGACTAGTGTAGAAACACAGGGAAGGTTTCCGTATATTAGATCAGTCGATGGGTGGACTAGTGTAGAAACACAGGGAAGGTTGCTGTATATTAGATCAGTCGATGGGTGGACTAATGTAGAAACACAGGGAAGGTTGTTGTATATTAGATCAGTCGATGGGTGGACTAGTGTAGAAACACAGGGAAGGTTTCCGTATATTAGATCAGTCGATGGGTGGACTAGTGTAGAAACACAGGGAAGGTTGCCGTATATTAGATCAGTCGATGGGTGGACTAGTGTAGAAACACAGGGAAGGTTGCCGTATATTAGATCAGTCGATGGGTGGACTAGTGAAGAAACACAGGGAAGGTTGCCGTATATTAGATCAGTCGATGGGTGGACTAGTGTAGAAACACAGGGAAGGTTGCCGTATATTAGATCAGTCGATGGGTGGACTAGTGTAGAAACACAGGGAAGGTTGCCGTATATTAGATCAGTCGATGGGTGGACTAGTGAAGAAACACAGGGAAGGTTGCCGTATATTAGATCAGTCGACGGGTGGACTAGTGAAGAAACACAGGGAAGGTTGCCGTATATTAGATCAGTCGATGGGTGGACTAGTGAAGAAACACAGGGAAGGTTGCCGTATATTAGATCAGTCGATGGGTGGACTAGTGTAGAAACACGGGGAAGGTTGCCGTATATTAGATCAGTCGATGGGTGGACTAGTGAAGAAACACAGGGAAGGTTGCCGTATATTTGATCAGTCGATGGGTGGACTAGTGAAGAAACACAGGAAAGGTTGCCGTATATTAGATTAGTCAATGGGTGGACTAGTGTAGAAACACAGGGAAGGTTGCCGTATATTAGATCAGTCGATGGGTGGACTAGTGTAGAAACACAGGGAAGGTTTCCGTATATTAGATCAGTCGATGGGTGGACTAGTGTAGAAACACAGGGAAGGTTGTTGTATATTAGATCAGTCGATGGGTGGACTAGTGTAGAAACACAGGGAAGGTTTCCGTATATTAGATCAGTCGATGGGTGGACTAGTGTAGAAACACAGGGAAGGTTGCCGTATATTAGATCAGTCGATGGGTGGACTAGTGTAGAAACACAGGGAAGGTTGCCGTATATTAGATCAGTCGATGGGTGGACTAGTGAAGAAACACAGGGAAGGTTGCCGTATATTAGATCAGTCGA
>NC_139697.1:104665363-104672863 GCF_964188405.1 Protomyctophum parallelum | reverse complement strand
CTCTAAAACACCCTGGACAACGCTCCACGCGTCCCAGACTCTTCTCCCTTCTCTAAAACACCCTGGACAACGCTCCACACGTCCCAGACTCTTCTCCCTTCTCTAAAACACCCTGGACAACGCTCCACACGTCCCAGACTCTTCTCCCTTCTCTAAAACACCCTGGACAACGCTCCACACGTCCCAGACTCTTCTCCCTTCTCTAAGACACCCTGGACAACGCTCCACACATCCCAGACTCTTCTCCCTTCTCTAAGACACCCTGGACAACGCTCCACACGTCCCAGACTCTTCTCCCTTCTCTAAAACACCCTGGACTATTTAGACCCCCCCAAACCCCCCGCTATCTGCCATCTTTTATCATCTGTCTTCTTCTTCTTCTTCTTAAAACATTCCTGGGACACTGCTGAACACCTGCACCCCAAAAACTCTGTTCAGACCCCCCCCCCCTTCCAGGGTGCTCCAGGCCAGGCTAGGGGGGGGGGGGGGGGGGAAGGGGGGGGGGGTATATCTCTGTCTCAGTAATCCTACTGATCAACAGCCTGGAGGTCAAAGGGTCACAGTGGGGTCTGAGAGGTCATATGGTTTGACCCCTTGAGAGAGAGAGAGAGAGAGAGAGAGAGAGAGAGAGGGGGGAGAGAGAGGAGAGAGAGTGAGAGAGCTCTCTATATCAAGACATATGTGTTTTGTGTATTGAGGAACAGATGCCACCTGTTCAACATTTTTTTTTTTAAGATATTTTTTTGCGGCTTACGCCTTTATTGATTTTTTTAAGGGATAGAAAGTAGGCTGACAGGAAACGGGAGAGAGATGGGGGGATGACATGCAGTAAAGGCCGTGTCGGGTCCGGGAGTCGAACCCGCGGCACACCGCGACTGGATCACCAGTCTGGTGCCCAGACCGTTACGCTACGGCCTGGGCCACCTGTTCAACATTGCCCTATATATTATAGCGCCACCATGAGGCCGATGTCAACTCTCTTTTAATATTACATCACACAATGCGGTACGCATGATCTCAATAGTTAAGTGATCAAGACAGATCCGTCCAATAACCTACCTGACCTGGAGAAGACCTGTATCTGCTCCTAGGATATCTTACCTGACCTGGTGAAGACACCCCCCCCCCCCCCCACCCCCCCCACCCCACGCACATGACGTCACTGAACGTCCGTGCGGCTCCATAAAAGAACGTGCTGCAGTTCCACTTTTCGCCACTAGTTGGGCAGGAAGTGTACTCTCTGTCTGTCTGTCTGTCTGTCTGTCTGTCTGTCTGTCTGTCTGTCTGTCTGTCTGCCTGCCTGTCTGCCTGCCTGTCTGCCTGCCTGCCTGCCTGCCTGCCTGCCTGCCTGTCTGCCTGCCTGCCTGCCTGCCTGCCTGCCTGCCTGCCTGCCTGCCTGCCTGCCTGCCTGCCTGTCTGTCTGTCTGTCTGTCTGTCTGTCTGTCTGTCTGTCTGTCTGTCTGTCTGCCTGCCTGCCTGTCTGCCTGCCTGCCTGCCTGTCTGTCTGTCTCATTGTCCTGGTGGAGAGGCATTATGAGGCGATCAGTGTGATTAGGAGGTAAAGGCCTGTCAGGAATGTGGTCGTTCACACCCACTGATTATTGAGACGCCGTTATGAGAAATAAGACCGCATCGATTATCATCATGAGACAATGACCAGTCATGAACCCATATAGAACTACAAGACTCACACGCACGCACGTGTGTGTGTGTGTGTGTGTGTGTGTGTGTGCGTGCGTGTGTGTGTGTGTGTGTGTGTGTGTGTGTGTGTGTGTGTGTGTGTGTGTGTGTGTGTGTGTGTGTGTGTGTGTGTGTGTGTGTGTGTGTGTGTGTGTGTGTGTGTGTGTGTGTGTGTGCCAGGTCAGTGTTGATTAGACCCCCCCCCCTTAATCCCAGAGGTGCTGTATAGGATTAAATCACACAAAGAAAGGGTTAATCTAATCCGCCCATGATGGAATGCCGATCAATACCAGATCTATATATACATATACAGGCTTTATACCAGATCTATATATACATATACAGGCTTTATACCAGATCTATATATACATATACAGGCTTTATACCAGATCTATATATACATATACAGGCTTTATACCAGATCTATATATACATATACAGGCTTTATACCAGATCTATATATACACATACAGGCTTTACCAGATCTATATATACATATACAGGCTTTATACCAGATCTATATATACATATACATGCTTTATACCAGATCTATATATACATATACAGGCTTTATACCAGATCTATATATACATATACAGGCTTTATACCAGATCTATATATACACATACAGGCTTTACCAGATCTATATATACATATACAGGCTTTATACCAGATCTATATATACATATACAGGCTTTATACAAGTAAGACGCGCAAACGCGGGAAGCGAACGCAGCTCGTGTGTGTGTGGTTGTGTGTGTGTGTGTGTGTGTGTGTGTGTGTGTGTGTGTGTGTGTGTGTGTGTGTGTGTGCTACAGCTGCGCCCTGTGTGTGTGTGTGTGTGTGTGTGTGCTACAGCTGCGCCCTCTGGTGGCGGGCGGGTGGTGTCACAGCGGGACAGACAGACACACAGACACACACACACACACACAGACATGAGCAGCAGGGTCTCATAGTAAGTGGCTCACTGCGTTCGCAACCAGATCTATATATACATACAGGCTTTATACCAGATCTATATATACATATACAGGCTTCACCAGATCTATATACATGCAGGCTTTGTAAGGGTGGAGAAGGCTCTTGGTCACAAGAGCAGGGAGTATGATCCGAAGCTAGGTCTTGGCTATATCTTTACCTTTATACGGACAAGTTAATAAAACTTAAACTGAAAGGCTTAGTTTAGATTCTTTAACAGACTAGATTGAAGATGATAATCCGACAGAGAACGATGCTGGCAACTTTGGCAAGATGCCTTATATAATAATAAACGTTATTTATAATTATAGCACCTTTCATACATAAATGTAGCTCAAAGTGCTTTACAGAGCAGAAAAGATAATAAAAACAAAAGCAAAACAAAACAGCATTAAAACAGGCATGCAGTTTAAAACAATAGGACAATAACGCAGTGTCAAATCAGGAGCAGGCAGTGGTACAAAGATAAGAACAGATAAAATAAGGCAACGACATTAAAAAACAAGCAGTAATACAATACAGTGAGGACGTGAATAACAAAAAATATTATATATATATATTATATATTATATAAGGAGGGGATGACGTGACATCAGCCCTGACAGGCTTCCCCAGGTGTTTCTCATGTGTAATCAGCCCTCATGTGTATATTAGCCTTGTTCCCCAGTCAGTCAGTCCTTGTGGAGTCAGTGTTTGGTGGACCGTGGGTCGGGTTTGATCATCACCTGCCTGGCTGTCCTGCCTTTGGGTCCACTCAACAGAATGTGACATGCAGGGCACATTGTTTTGGGTCCACTCAGCAGAACGTGACATGGGCACATTGTTTTGGGTCCACTCACCAGAACGTGACATGCAGGGCACATTGTTTTGGGTCCACTCAGCAGAACGTGACATGATGGGCACATTGTTTTGGGTCCACTCAGCAGAACGTGACATGGGCACATTGTTTTGGGTCCACTCACCAGAACGTGACATGCAGGGCACATTGTTTTGGGTCCACTCACCAGAACGTGACATGATGGGCACATTGTTTTGGGTCCACTCACCAGAACGTGACATGCAGGGCACATTGTTTTGGGTCCACTCACCAGAACGTGACATGATGGGCACATTGTTTTGGGTCCACTCACCAGAACGTGACATGATGGGCACATTGTTTTGGGTCCACTCACCAGAACGTGACATGCAGGGCACATTGTTTTGGGTCCACTCACCAGAACGTGACATGCAGGGCACATTGTTTTGGGTCCACTCACCAGAACGTGACATGGGCACATTGTTTTGGGTCCACTCAGCAGAACGTGACATGATGGGCACATTGTTTTGGGTCCACTCACCAGAACGTGACATGGGCACATTGTTTTGGGTCCACTCAGCAGAACGTGACATGATGGGCACATTGTTTTGGGTCCACTCACCAGAACGTGACATGCAGGGCACATTGTTTTGGGTCCACTCACCAGAACGTGACATGCAGGGCACATTGTTTTGGGTCCACTCACCAGAACGTGACATGCAGGGCACATTGTTTTGGGTCCACTCACCAGAACGTGACATGCAGGGCACATTGTTTTGGGTCCACTCACCAGAACGTGACATGCAGGGCACATTGTTTTCAATTGTGTTTCTTTGAGCTGTATCGTCGTCTATAGTCTAGTCTGTATCCTGATAGTTTATTCATGTATGTATTTACTGTATGCTGAGGTGACAGATAAGGTGACTATAATACATATCTTTGTTTGTGAACTCAACGGACGACATTTGGACTTTCAGTTCATTTGAGCACACGTCTGAATCGCCTCCTTGCTTGCCGTCAGTTAAGCAGTGTTCGAGGATATAGGGCTTGGACACTGCATTCATGTTTTAGGTTCTTATAGAGCACCGAAGTCCTGACGTCACTCGCTCATCCCCTCCATTCCCCTGAAGTCCTGACGTCACTCGCTCATCCCCTCCATTCCCCTGAAGTCCTGACGTCACTCGCTCATCCCCTCCATTCCCCTGAAGTCCTGACATCACTCGCTCATCCCCTCTGTTCCCCTGAAGTCCTGACGTCACTCGCTCATCCCCTCCATTCCCCTGAAGTCCTGACATCACTCGCTCATCCCCTCTGTTCCCCTGAAGTCCTGACGTCACTCGCTCATCCCCTCCATTCCCCTGAAGTCCTGACGTCACTCGCTCATCCCCTCCATTCCCCTGAAGTCCTGACGTCACTCGCTCATCCCCTCCATTCCCCTGAAGTCCTGACATCACTCGCTCATCCCCTCTGTTCCCCTGAAGTCCTGACGTCACTCGCTCATCCCCTCCATTCCCCTGAAGTCCTGACATCACTCGCTCATCCCCTCTGTTCCCCTGAAGTCCTGACGTCACTCGCTCATCCCCTCCATTCCCCTGAAGTCCTGACGTCACTCGCTCATCCCCTCCATTCCCCTGAAGTCCTGACATCACTCGCTCATCCCCTCCATTCCCCTGAAGTCCTGACATCACTCGCTCATCCCCTCTGTTCCCCTGAAGTCCTGACGTCACTCGCTCATCCCCTCCATTCCCCTGAAGTCCTGACGTCACTCGCTCATCCCCTCTATTCTCTATGGAGAATAACATGGGCTCATCTTAAAATTGTTTCAGATAAGCGTTGTGGTCGGTCCAAAAATAAACTGTCTCTGCGTTGTTGTCAGGGAGGTGTCTCTGTATCGTTATATTGTCAGGGAGGTGTCTCTGTATCGTTATATTGTCAGGGAGGTGTCTCTGTATCGTTATATTGTCAGGGAGGTGTCTCTGTATCGTTATATTGTCAGGGAGGTGTCTCTGTATTGTTATATTGTCAGGGAGGTGTCTCTGTATCGTTATATTGTCAGCGAGGTGTCTCTGCATCGTTATATTGTCAGGGAGGTGTCTCTGTATCGTTATATTGTCAGCGAGGTGTGTCTGTATCGTTATATTGTCAGGGAGGTGTCTCTGTATCGTTTATGACAGTCAGTCATATATGATATAGTCTGTTTCTAGTGAAAATGTAACTAATTCAGCAGCAGTAATATTAGCTTTTTCTCTCAGTCAGTTGATTCTTCATATCCATATGAGTGAAACGGCCTGGATGACATTTTTCAAACACAGTTCTTATATGAGGTGATCTAAGACCCCCCCCCCTATGGGGATTAATTTACAATGCAAATAAAAAGTACATGAACCCGTGGACTTAGCGCCCTCTAGTGACATTGACGTCAGACTATTAGAGATAGTAAAACATAAAGTGTTAATTTTCTTTCATTTGCTGCTTTCTTTTGTTTTAGCGATTGTAGCTATTTTTGACAGGGGCATTCTAACATGGGGCTAAATACTTGTGGAAAACTTTGACTGGAAAAGACTCGCTCACCGTATAGAAAAAGAAGTAAAACTCCTTAGACTGAGACTTAGAAAAATATATTTTCTTTTATTTTATCATGCTGTGCTCATGGTGCTCTGTGCTCATGGTGCAATTAAAAAGCAAACGTTTCGGTCCTCAGACCTTCGTCAGTGCTATGGTTTTTCACAGACAAAGAACATACTTTTAAACAACTCAAACAATACAGCTCAGGTGCTGAGAATTACTAATTGACATCACCTGATTGTGGGCGTGGACATTACAAAAAGGATATACAAAATCACAGTTATATAGGAAACAAGAATATTACATACATCACATGTTGACAGACTTATATAATCACTTTTTGAATATAACTTTTTACTTTATAGGTAGCACTGGAGGGAGAGATCTTCATTTAAGCCACCTGGATTGACAGACTTTAAATAAAAAATCCATCTAGATTCAGTTTGGAGGAGTTTAGTGTCTAAATCACCCCCTCTTCTAGATTTCTTAATTTGATCAATGACTGTGTAAGACACAACTCCTCCAAACTGAATCTAGATGGATTTTTTATTTAAAGTCTGTCAATCCAGGTGGCTTAAATGAAGATCTCTCCCTCCAGTGCTACCTATAAAGTAAAAAGTTATATTCAAAAAGTGATTATATAAGTCTGTCAACATGTGATGTATGTAATATTCTTGTTTCCTATATAACTGTGATTTTGTATATCCTTTTTGTAATGTCCACGCCCACAATCAGGTGATGTCAATTAGTAATTCTCAGCACCTGAGCTGTATTGTTTGAGTTGTTTAAAAGTATGTTCTTTGTCTGTGAAAAACCATAGCACTGACGAAGGTCTGAGGACCGAAACGTTTGCTTTTTAATTGCACCATGAGCACAGAGCACCATGAGCACAGCATGATAAAATAAAAGAAAATATATTTTTCTAAGTCTCAGTCTAAGGAGTTTTACTTCTTTTTCTATACGGTGAGCGAGTCTTTTCCAGTCAAAGTTTTCCTTATATTTTTGAGACCACCGCTACCGTAGTTAAGTTTGAAGAGAGAAAAAAAGGACGAAGAAAGGCGCAACAGTTTCCTCAGTGCTTCAGCTAAATACTTGTGGCCAGATGTCATTTCTTGGGGTCTAGTATAGGACTATAGTAAATCACTTCAGCACTTTCCGGCCATTTGAAAATAGCCGATCTACAAGCTCACAATGTGTCGCATCGCAGGCAGGCAGGCAGGCAGGCAGGCAGGCAGGCAGGCAGGCAGGCAGACAGACAGACAGACAGACAGACAGACAGACAGACAGACAGACAGACAGACAGACAGACAGACAGACAGACAGACAGACAGACAGACAGACAGACAGACAGATTATTATTTGCTGAGAGTAAAAGTAATGTCTCAGTTGAGAGACAGACAGACAGGTTTTATAAGCCCCCGCCCCCCCAGAGAGAGAGAGAGAGAGAGAGAGAGAGAGAGAGAGAGAGAGAGAGAGAGAGA
>NC_139697.1:104602863-104652863 GCF_964188405.1 Protomyctophum parallelum | reverse complement strand
CTTCGACCCCTACCCTGTCTGCCCTCTGCAGGGACTCTGTTAACCTTCGACCCCTACCCTGTCTGCCCTCTGCAGGGACTCTGTTAACCTTCGACCCCTACCCTGTCTGCCCTCTGCAAGGACTCTGTTAACCTTCGACCCCTACCCTGTCTGCCCTCTGCAGAGACTCTGTTAAGGAGTGTGATTGACAGAGGGACAAAGGGATGCTTGTACCTATTACAAGGAGTAATAGGTACAAGCAGTATTTTTGCAGTATTTTGTCACAAGCCAGAAATGTATATACAAGCTGTATTATATAACCAGAAAAACAAAACTCCTGTGCTGCTGTTTTTGCTTGTAAAATGTGTTATATAGATTGTGGCAACACCAACTCTTTCTAAAAGGTCATTAACCCATTCTGACCTGAGATCAGATTCATAACGAGGTTTCCACTGGACACACACTGGTCTGATCTGACCTGAGATCAGATTCTAAAAATGTCAGTCGTTCTTCGATTTTTCAAAAATAGCAGACCTACAAGCTCGTATCGCGCCACTCGGTGGCGCGTTATGAGCTTGTAGATCTGCTATTTTTCAATAGCTAAAGCATAACATGATGCCAACACCAAAATGGGTGCCCGTTCAGAATGGGTTAATACATATACCTAACATCTGAAACAAGTATTGGTGCCTTAGTTTACTCATATATGTGAATCTAGATCATGAAATGTAGCAAATGTGTTAAAGAAAACGCTTCAACTTAAGTGATTGGCAGGCACCTATAGCACAATGAAACATACACATAGCAAGTAGATCTGCCATTTTTCAATAGCTAAAGTATAACATAATGGTTATGAATGGTGTGTAAAGGTTTTGCGAGTGTATTTATTGTTTTGACGTGGTGTTGTTCATACATGTGTTCATGTATCTGTAGTGTATTTATTGTGTTGACGTGGTGTTGTTCATACATGTGTTCATGTATCTGTAGTGTATTTATTGTGTTGACGTGGTGTTGTTCATACATGTGTTCATGTATCTGTAGTGTATTTATTGTGTTGACGTGGTGTTGTTCATACATGTGTTCATGTATCTGTAGTGTATTTATTGTGTTGACGTGGTGTTGTTCATACATGTGTTCATGTATCTGTAGTGTATTTAATGGAGTTGGAACAACTAAGGTTCGGGAGGTTTGGCCAAGCAGAAGACAACCCACCTGCCTGCCATCTCCTCCCTTGCCAACCTTACTCCGCCCTTGCCAACCATGCCACCACTCACCCACTTCCAACTAGCCTGGCCACTCCTACGTCGCCCATTACCGTGGGTACTTAAACTCAACCGTCAAAAAGTGCCCTGTGCCAGTTTCTTGTAAACACGCACACCCTAACGTTACCAGAGACAAATCTTAGCATTTTTCCTCTGCCACCAAGCCAGCCTAACAAGCAACTACTATCATGTCTGACCGAGGACTCGCGGTGCCCGATCTTAACATGTTGCTCTTCGCACACGCCGAGGAGAACGAAGACATGTTCGGTACTCACCAGGACGATCCGAATGCCGTGCCCAACACGCCACCGAGCCAGCACGGCTCCAGGTCAGCAGCCGTGGCACCTCCTCGTCCCGCCGCGTCCGATCTCAACCGGACACCCCGGGAGCTTCGCGGGGATTCATCTCCCTCCCCAGCTCTCCAGCAACATCACCGCGGCGCCTCCTCGCGCGGTACGAATGACTCGGCTCCCTCGAGCTGGAGCTATACTGCAGGATTTTTGCTGGTAAAACCTCTGAATCATGCAGTCTCTGCAACTGCCCCACTCATCCCACCACCCACTGCACCTTCAGAGCTCCAGAGCCCCGCCCCCACGCCGCACACCAAACCAGCTACGTCCCCCCCCCCCTACTGAGCGTCACCACCTCCAGCAAGGTCTTCCCCACTTCCTCCAAGGCCAAAGACAGGCGCGGCCGCCCGCTGGTGTTTGTCGGCAAACAAATGCTATGCAACAATTTCAATGAGGGAGGCTGCGAACTGTCGTCATGCAAATTGCTCCACATATGCACCTTCTGTGGCGGCTCCCACTCCCGCCCCATCTGCACTGACAAACAGGCAAAACACCTTTCTCCCCAACACCAACCCCCCACACCCTAACCCACACCAGCTCCATCCTCCGCACCGGCTATTCAGGCCCCTCACCAATGCCACGCTCAAAGCCAAGTTCACTGTTCGCTTTCTTTGGGTTCCCGCATCTCCAACACCTCCCTCAGCCCAATGAGCCCCCTTTAACCACTCACTCACCCGACACGCCCAGCACGCACGCCATCGGGTTCGTAACAACAGCGGTCCAGTCGCCATCCGCTCCTGGTTCCATTCCTACCTCCACCTGGTCCCCGCCGACCAGGACTCTCCTCGGAACACTCCTTCGGCTACCCCTCCAGAACTGGAGCCGCGTCACAGCTCCAACAAGGGAGTTCCCGACCACATAACCCAGACTCTCGGCCCGAAGTTCTTCCCAGGCCCATCACAGCTACGTCTGCTCCAACGCGCCCTCCACGACGCCCACCGTTCCAGGGTCTGGTAACTTTAGAACGATACTTTTGGGGTTTCTACTATATCACTCAGGCCCACGCCTCGACCCCTAAGCCAAAGTATCCGGGTCCGCCCCCTCGAACCTCGGGTCCCACTATGTATTCATCTAAGCCTTGGCCGTTCATGTCGTGCGTAATTCTGTGCCTCGCACTACACGCACCCATGGACGACCTTGCTGCTTCCCTACGTATTCCATGCCTGGTCGTTTATACTGCGCGTCCCATGCTCGCATGTCAGAGCGCACTCATAGACGATCATGCTGCTTCACTACGTATTCCAAGCCTTGGCCGTTCATGTCATGCGTAATCTGTGCTTCGCACTCTATGCACCCATGGACGACCATGCTGCCTCACTAAGTATTCCAAGCCTTGGCCGTTTATACTACGCTCCCCATGCTTCGCATGAGGAGCACTCATAGACGACCATGCTGCTTCACTACGTATGCTGCTCCACTATGTATTCCAAGCCTGGCCGTTCATGTTCGTGCGTATTTCTGTGCCTCGCACCATACGCACCCATGGACGACCTTGCTGCCATGCATGGCCGTATATACTGCGCTCCCATGCTTCGCATGCCAGAGCGCACTCATAGACGACCATGCTGGCCCACCATGTTGTATGCAATGGATGTTTATGTTGTACAACCATACCCCGCTTCTTACTCCATGCAATGGCATTCGTGACAGCAATGACCATTCTCCACCCTTGTTCAATAAACCATCTTAAAGGGTTCCCATGTCTGATGTTTGGTCTTTCCTAGTGAAATGGAGTTGGAACAACTAAGGTTCGGGAGGTTTGGCCAAGCAGAAGACAACCCACCTGCCTGCCATCTCCTCCCTTGCCAACCTTACTCCGCCCTTGCCAACCATGCCACCACTCACCCACTTCCAACTAGCCTGGCCACTCCTACGTCGCCCATTACCGTGGGTACTTAAACTCAACCGTCAAAAAGTGCCCTGTGCCAGTTTCTTGTAACCCACCCTCCCTCCCTTCTCCATACTCGCAGGTTCCAGAAAGGGGTTTCTACTATATCACTCAGGCCCACGCCTCGACCCCTAAGCCAAAGTATCCGGGTCCGCCCCCTCGAACCTCGGGTCCCACTATGTATTCATCTAAGCCTTGGCCGTTCATGTCGTGCGTAATTCTGTGCCTCGCACTACACGCACCCATGGACGACCTTGCTGCTTCCCTACGTATTCCATGCCTGGTCGTTTATACTGCGCGTCCCATGCTCGCATGTCAGAGCGCACTCATAGACGATCATGCTGCTTCACTACGTATTCCAAGCCTTGGCCGTTCATGTCATGCGTAATCTGTGCTTCGCACTCTATGCACCCATGGACGACCATGCTGCCTCACTAAGTATTCCAAGCCTTGGCCGCATGAGGAGCACTCATAGACGACCATGCTGCTTCACTACGTATGCTGCTCCACTATGTATTCCAAGCCTGGCCGTTCATGTTCGTGCGTATTTCTGTGCCTCGCACCATACGCACCCATGGACGACCTTGCTGCCATGCATGGCCGTATATACTGCGCTCCCATGCTTCGCATGCCAGAGCGCACTCATAGACGACCATGCTGGCCCACCATGTTGTATGCAATGGATGTTTATGTTGTACAACCATACCCCGCTTCTTACTCCATGCAATGGCATTCGTGACAGCAATGACCATTCTCCACCCTTGTTCAATAAACCATCTTAAAGGGTTCCCATGTCTGATGTTTGGTCTTTCCTAGTGAATTGTGTTGACGTGGTGTTGTTCATACATGTGTTCATGTATCTGTAGTGTATTTATTGTGTTGACGTGGTGTTGTTCATACATGTGTTCATGTATCTGTAGTGTATTTATTGTGTTGACGTGGTGTTGTTCCCACATGTGTTCATGTATCTGTAGTGTATTTATTGTGTTGACGTGGTGTTGTTCATACATGTGTTCATGTATCTGTAGTGTATTTATTGTGTTGACGTGGTGTTGTTCATACATGTGTTCATGTATCTGTAGTGTATTTATTGTGTTGACGTGGTGTTGTTCATACATGTGTTCATGTATCTGTAGTGTATTTATTGTGTTGACGTGGTGTTGTTCATACATGTGTTCATGTATCTGTAGTGTATTTATTGTGTTGACGTGGTGTTGTTCATACATGTGTTCATGTATCTGTAGTGTATTTATTGTGTTGACGTGGTGTTGTTCATACATGTGTTCATGTATCTGTAGTGTATTTATTGTGTTGACGTGGTGTTGTTCATACATGTGTTCATGTATCTGTAGTGTATTTATTGTGTTGACGTGGTGTTGTTCATACATGTGTTCATGTATCTGTAGTGTATTTATTGTGTTGACGTGGTGTTGTTCATACATGTGTTCATGTATCTGTAGTGTATTTATTGTGTTGACGTGGTGTTGTTCATACATGTGTTCATGTATCTGTAGTGTATTTATTGTGTTGACGTGGTGTTGTTCACACATGTGTTCATGTATCTGTAGTGTATTTATTGTGTTGACGTGGTGTTGTTCATACATGTGTTCATGTATCTGTAGTGTATTTATTGTGTTGACGTGGTGTTGTTCCCACATGTGTTCATGTATCTGTAGTGTATTTATTGTGTTGACGTGGTGTTGTTCATACATGTGTTCATGTATCTGTAGTGTATTTATTGTGTTGACGTGGTGTTGTTCATACATGTGTTCATGTATCTGTAGTGTATTTATTGTGTTGACGTGGTGTTGTTCATACATGTGTTCATGTATCTGTAGTGTATTTATTGTGTTGACGTGGTGTTGTTCACACATGTGTTCATGTATCTGTAGTGTATTTATTGTGTTGACGTGGTGTTGTTCATACATGTGTTCATGTATCTGTAGTGTATTTATTGTGTTGACGTGGTGTTGTTCATACATGTGTTCATGTATCTGTAGTGTATTTATTGTGTTGACGTGGTGTTGTTCACACATGTGTTCATGTATCTGTAGTGTATTTATTGTGTTGACGTGGTGTTGTTCATACATGTGTTCATGTATCTGTAGTGTATTTATTGTGTTGACGTGGTGTTGTTCACACATGTGTTCATGTATCTGTAGTGTATTTATTGTGTTGACGTGGTGTTGTTCATACATGTGTTCATGTATCTGTAGTGTATTTATTGTTTTGACGTGGTGTTGTTCATACATGTGTTCATGTATCTGTAGTGTATTTATTGTGTTGACGTGGTGTTGTTCATACATGTGTTCATGTATCTGTAGTGTATTTATTGTGTTGACGTGGTGTTGTTCATACATGTGTTCATGTATCTGTAGTGTATTTATTGTGTTGACGTGGTGTTGTTCATACATGTGTTCATGTATCTGTAGTGTATTTATTGTGTTGACGTGGTGTTGTTCATACATGTGTTCATGTATCTGTAGTGTATTTATTGTGTTGACGTGGTGTTGTTCATACATGTGTTCATGTATCTGTAGTGTATTTATTGTGTTGACGTGGTGTTGTTCATACATGTGTTCATGTATCTGTAGTGTATTTATTGTGTTGACGTGGTGTTGTTCATACATGTGTTCATGTATCTGTAGTGTATTTATTGTGTTGACGTGGTGTTGTTCATACATGTGTTCATGTATCTGTAGTGTATTTATTGTGTTGACGTGGTGTTGTTCATACATGTGTTCATGTATCTGTAGTGTATTTATTGTGTTGACGTGGTGTTGTTCATACATGTGTTCATGTATCTGTAGTGTATTTATTGTGTTGACGTGGTGTTGTTCATACATGTGTTCATGTATCTGTAGTGTATTTATTGTGTTGACGTGGTGTTGTTCACACATGTGTTCATGTATCTGTAGTGTATTTATTGTGTTGACGTGGTGTTGTTCACACATGTGTTCATGTATCTGTAGTGTATTTATTGTGTTGACGTGGTGTTGTTCATACATGTGTTCATGTATCTGTAGTGTATTTATTGTGTTGACGTGGTGTTGTTCATACATGTGTTCATGTATCTGTAGTGTATTTATTGTGTTGACGTGGTGTTGTTCATACATGTGTTCATGTATCTGTAGTGTATTTATTGTTTTGACGTGGTGTTGTTCACACATGTGTTCCATGTACAGAATCAGGGAAACATTTATTGACAACCTATAAACACACTTGCCCCGTTTCTATTTGTTATTGTTGTTCATTATGTTCTTCGTGTGTTCAGTCGATACCAGTGTTGTTTTTAGCAGCAAATTTAGATTTTAGTTTAGTCATAGTCTTTGGACTGAAACTTCATTTCGTTTTTGTCATATTTTAGTCACCTGGAATGTTCTAGTGTTTATTCTAGTTTTAGTCGACTAAATGTCATACGATTTTAGTCGACTAAATCTACAGTTGATTTAGTCGTCTAAAATGTGTTTTGACAGGCCTTGATGTCGTTGTAATGACATAACGACATAGCGACGCGTTGTGAGATTGTATATCTGCTATTTTCAGCATGCAACCCAGCATAAAACTGGATCTCTTGTCCACTAGTCCCTTCTTAACATTTTAGTCTAGTTTTTATTTGTTGATGAAATCGTCAGTGTATTTATAGTCTTAGTTTTAGTCATCATAGATTCGTTTTTATTTAGTTTTTATTTAGTTTTAGTCAGTGAAAAAAGGTAGTCGACGAACCTTTTTCGTCTTAGTTTTAGTCGACGAAAACAACACTGGTTGATACTATCAATGATAAGGGCTACCAACTAAACCTCGTCTTCCTGCTAAATACCTACCCCACACTGACCTCACTGATGACATCACACTTATCAGTCAATCATTGGAATACGCTCAGGCTCTCCTTCAGTCTCTGATGACATCACACTTATCAGTCAATCATTGGAATACGCTCAGGCTCTCCTTCAGTCTCTTGAGCAGGTCTTTATCTCAACAAGACCAAAACTGAATATGTAAATATATGCAAATCCAACAATGACCACATTATAAAAACACTTAACGATGCAAAAACACTAATCCACGCCTCTGTTTTTTCTCGGCTTGATTACTGCAATGCACTTTTTTCAGGACTGCCTAAAGGCCTATTCATAGTCTGGATTTTCGGTGGTGAGGTGACCACCGCTCCGGTGGTGATCTGACCACCGGAGCTGAAATAACGTTGAGCGGTGGTGAGTAAAAACAGAGAGAAGGGCTGGAGCGGTGGCGGTGGTTTGCTCTTCACCGCGGCTCGTGACGTCATGTTGTAGTTCGGTGGTCACCTCACCACCGAAAATCCAGACTATGTATGAGCCTTAAGAAAACAACTGACAGACTACAACTTGTCCAAAATGCAGCAGCCAGAGTTTTAACTAGAACTAAGATGAGAGAACATATTACTCCAGTTTCACTGCACTGGCTTCCGGTTGTTTTTAGGATTGATTTTAAAATGATTTTACTTGTCTATAAAGCTCTCAATGATCTCGCACCTTCCTACCTACATGACTGCCTGCCTAAATATGTCCCAAACCGCCCCCTAAGGTCTTCCACTGCTGGCCTGCTCGCTTTGCCTAAAAAAATGGCAACTAAAAAATACGGGGAAGCATCTTTTTGCTTCTACGGGCCGTCGGCATGGAACAAAGAGGGGCGACTGTGGCTCAAGAGGTAGAGCAGGTCGTCCAATGATCCATGGGTCGGCGGTTCGAATCCCGGCTCCTCCTGTCTACATGTCGAAGTGTCCTTGGGCAAGACACTGAACCCAAATTGCTCCCGATGTGCTGGTTGGTACCTTGCATGGCTTCCGCTGCAATCGGTGTATGAATGTGTGAATGTAATGCACAATCTATGTAAAGGTGTGTGAATGGGTGAATGTAATGCACAATCTATGTAAAGCGCCTTGGATAAAGGCGCTATATAAATGCACCATTTACCATTTAACAAACTCCCACTGTACCTTCGTCAGGCAGCCTCTGTAGACATTTTTAAAGCACAGCTCAAGACCCACTTCTACAACATTGCTTTTAATTGATGTTTTATTTTTTGTTATTCATGTCCTCACTGTATTGCATTACTGCTTGTTTTTTAATGTCGTTGCCTTGCTTTTCTTTTATTCTCCATTGTTCTGTAAAGCACTTTGAGCTGCATTTCATGTCATGAAAGGTGCTATACAAATAAAGTTTTATTATTATTATTAACAACACTGAAACAGGTTGATGACTACAAGTATTTGGGTTCATATATATCTTCTTCCCAATAGGACTTTCAAACTAGGAGCTTACAGCTTACAATGACATGCATAAGATCTGGTCTTAGTAAGATGTTAAAAGTATAAATATTTAGGACGACCGTTGAGCCGATTCTACTCTATGGCTCCGAGACATGGACACTTTCAAAGAAAGAAGAGAAACGGTTGGATGGCACTTACACCCGCCTTCTAATGAGAGGATGGCACCTTTACACCCGCCTTCTAATGAGAGCGCAAAATCTGTCTTGGAAGAGAAGAGCCACCCATCGACTGATCTAATATACGGCAACCTTCCCTGTGTTTCTTCACTAGTCCACCCATCGACTGATCTAATATACGGTAACCTTCCCCGTGTTTCTACACTAGTCCACCCATCGACTGATCTAATATACGGCAACCTTCCCTGTGTTTCTTCACTAGTCCACCCATCGACTGATCTAATATACGGCAACCTTCCCCGTGTTTCTACACTAGTCCACCCATCGACTGATCTAATATACGGCAACCTTCCCTGTGTTTCTTCACTAGTCCACCCATCGACTGATCTAATCCACAGAGGGGTGCCCTGGGCCATTACTGAGGTGTAATCCATGGAGCAGGTGCTCCGTAGGCCAGGTGTGGCTAATCAGTGCTGCTGTGCTTAATGGTACACCTCAGTAATGGCCGCACCCAGGAAACCCTCTGTGGATTTGTCTATACGGCAACCTTCCCTGTGTTTCTTCACTAGTCCGATCCAGAAGAACACAGTTTTCTGGCCACTGCTACAGAGCTGACCATGAGGTTAGATCTTCCCTTCTTCTCTGGAGTCCTGCCTCAAAGCAGACCAGAGGTAGAAAACTGTCGTTCCCTGATGTCATCGATATAGGGGGACATGATGTCATCGCTATAGGGACACATGATGTCATCGCTATAGGGACACATGATGTCATCGATATAGGGGGACATGATGTCATCGCTATAGGGACACATGATGTCATCGCTATAGGGACACATGATGTCATCGCTATAGGGACACATGATGTCATCATGTGATGTATTCCCATGCTTTTGTTTTTGCTCAAATGTAAGTCGCTCTGGATTAAGAGCGTCTGCTAAATGCCTAAATTGTAAATTGTAAATTGTCATCGCTATAGGGACACATGATGTCATCGCTATAGGGACACATCATGTCATCGCTATAGGGACACATGATGTCATCACTATAGGGACACATGATGTCATCGCTATAGGGACACATCATGTCATCGCTATAGGGACACATGATGTCATCACTATAGGGACACATGATGTCATCGCTATAGGGACACATGATGTCATCGCTATAGGGACACATGATGTCATCACTATAGGGACACATGATGTCATCGCTATAGGGACACATGATGTCATCGCTATAGGGACACATGATGTCATCGCTATAGGGACACATAGCGAAGAGACAGAAACAACTAGTCTGTATCTACAAGGAGGTACTTCGTAAAAAAGCTACCAAGATAGCAAACGACCCCTCTCATCCACTCTGCAGCGAGTTCCAACTACTTCCCTCTGGTAGACGGTACAAAGTACCAAGAGCTAACCGTAACATTTTTAAAAATTCTTTCATACCAAATGCCATTAAGGCACTAAATGATACAATGTCTCGCTAGATTAGTTTTCTTTTCCAATGTATCTGCCACTGTTGTCCTGCACTTTTTGCCATGAAAAATAATTGTGTTAAGTGTTGTTGCTGTTGTTGTAACTGTTTGTTTTTTACTGTTTGAGACCGAAGACGAATTTCCACACGTGGACAATAAATGAAACTAACTAACTAACTAATGATGTCATCGCTATAGGGACACATGATGTCATCGCTATAGGGACACATGATGCCATCGCTATAGGGACACATGATGTCATCGCTATAGGGACACATGATGTCATCACTATAGGGACACATGATGTCATCGCTATAGGGACACATGATGTCATCGCTATAGGGACACATGATGTCATCACTATAGGGACACATGATGTCATCACTATAGGGACACATGATGTCATCGCTATAGGGACACATGATGTCATCGCTATAGGGACACATGATGTCATCGCTTATAGGGACACATGATGTCATCGCTATAGGGACACATGATGTCATCGCTATAGGGACACATGATGTCATCGCTATAGGGACACATGATGTCATCGCTATAGGGACACATGATGTCATCATCGCTATAGGGACACATGATGTCATCGCTATAGGGACACATGATGTCATCGCTATAGGGACACATGATGTCATCGCTATAGGGACACATGATGTCATCACTATAGGGACACATGATGTCATCGCTATAGGGACACATGATGTCATCGCTATAGGGACACATGATGTCATCGCTATAGGGACACATGATGTCATCGCTATAGGGACACATGATGTCATCACTATAGGGACACATGATGTCATCACTATAGGGACACATGATGTCATCATCGCTATAGGGACACATGATGTCATCGCTATAGGGACACATGATGTCATCGCTATAGGGACACATGATGTCATCATCGCTATAGGGACACATGATGTCATCATCGCTATAGGGACATATGATGTCATCGCTATAGGGACACATGATGTCATCGCTATAGGGACACATGATGTCATCGCTATAGGGACATATGATGTCATCGCTATAGGGACACATGATGTCATCGCTATAGGGACACATGATGTCATCACTATAGGGACACATGATGTCATCGCTATAGGGGGACATGATGTCATCGCTATAGGGACACATGATGTCATCGCTATAGGGACACATGATGTCATCATCGCTATAGGGACACATGATGTCATCGCTATAGGGACACATGATGTCATCACTATAGGGACACATGATGTCATCGCTATAGGGACACATGATGTCATCATCGCTATAGGGGCACATGATGTCATCGCTATAGGGACACATGATGTCATCGCTATAGGGACACATGATGTCATCACTATAGGGACACATGTCATCGCTATAGGGACACATGATGTCATCGCTATAGGGACACATGATGTCATCGCTATAGGGACACATGATGTCATCGCTATAGGGACACATGATGTCATCGCTATAGGGACACATGATGTCATCGCTATAGGGGCACATGATGTCATCGCTATAGGGGCACATGATGTCATCGCTATAGGGACACATGATGTCATCATCGCTATAGGGACACATGATGTCATCACTATAGGGACACATGATGTCATCGCTATAGGGACACATGATGTCATCGCTATAGGGACACATGATGTCATCGCTATAGGGACACATGATGTCATCGCTATAGGGACACATGATGTCATCGCTATAGGGACACATGATGTCATCGCTATAGGGACACATGATGTCATCACTATAGGGACACATGATGTCATCGCTATAGGGACACATGATGTCATCGCTATAGGGACACATGATGTCATCGCTATAGGGACACATGATGTCATCGCTATAGGGACACATGATGTCATTGCTATAGGGACACATGTCATCGCTATAGGGACACATGATGTCATCGCTATAGGGACACATGATGTCATCGCTATAGGGACACATGATGTCATCGCTATAGGGACACATGATGTCATCGCTATAGGGACACATGATGTCATCACTATAGGGACACATGATGTCATCGCTATAGGGACACATGATGTCATCGCTATAGGGACACATGATGTCATCGCTATAGGGACACATGATGTCATCGCTATAGGGACACATGATGTCATCACTATAGGGACACATGATGTCATCGCTATAGGGACACATGTCATCGCTATAGGGACACATGATGTCATCGCTATAGGGACACATGATGTCATCGCTATAGGGACACATGATGTCATCGCTATAGGGACACATGATGTCATCGCTATAGGGACACATGATGTCATCGCTATAGGGACACATGATGCCATCGCTATAGGGACACATGATGTCATCACTATAGGGACACATGATGTCATCACTATAGGGACACATGTCATCGCTATAGGGACACATGATGTCATCGCTATAGGGACACATGATGCCATCGCTATAGGGACACATGATGTCATCACTATAGGGACACATGATGTCATCGCTATAGGGACACATGATGCCATCGCTATAGGGACACATGATGCCATCACTATAGGGACACATGATGTCATCGCTATAGGGACACATGATGTCATCGCTATAGGGACACATGATGTCATCGCTATAGGGACACATGATGTCATCACTATAGGGACACATGTCATCGCTATAGGGACACATGATGTCATCGCTATAGGGACACATGATGTCATCGCTATAGGGACACATGATGTCATCGCTATAGGGACACATGATGTCATCGCTATAGGGACACATGATGTCATCGCTATAGGGGCACATGATGTCATCGCTATAGGGGCACATGATGTCATCGCTATAGGGACACATGATGTCATCACTATAGGGACACATGTCATCGCTATAGGGACACATGATGTCATCGCTATAGGGACACATGATGTCATCGCTATAGGGACACATGATGTCATCGCTATAGGGACACATGATGTCATCGCTATAGGGACACATGATGTCATCGCTATAGGGACACATGATGTCATCACTATAGGGACACATGATGTCATCGCTATAGGGACACATGATGTCATCGCTATAGGGACACATGATGTCATCGCTATAGGGACACATGATGTCATCGCTATAGGGACACATGATGTCATCGCTATAGGGACACATGATGTCATCACTATAGGGACACATGTCATCGCTATAGGGACACATGATGTCATCGCTATAGGGACACATGATGTCATCGCTATAGGGACACATGATGTCATCGCTATAGGGACACATGATGTCATCGCTATAGGGACACATGATGTCATCGCTATAGGGGCACATGATGTCATCGCTATAGGGGCACATGATGTCATCGCTATAGGGACACATGATGTCATCACTATAGGGACACATGTCATCGCTATAGGGACACATGATGTCATCGCTATAGGGACACATGATGTCATCGCTATAGGGACACATGATGTCATCGCTATAGGGACACATGATGTCATCGCTATAGGGACACATGATGTCATCGCTATAGGGACACATGATGTCATCGCTATAGGGACACATGATGTCATCACTATAGGGACACATGATCATCGCTATAGGGACACATGATGTCATCGCTATAGGGACACATGATGTCATCGCTATAGGGACACATGATGTCATCGCTATAGGGACACATGATGTCATCGCTATAGGGACACATGATGTCATCGCTATAGGGACACATGATGTCATCACTATAGGGACACATGATGTCATCGCTATAGGGACACATGATGTCATCGCTATAGGGACACATGATGTCATCGCTATAGGGACACATGATGTCATCGCTATAGGGACACATGATGTCATCGCTATAGGGACACATGATGTCATCGCTATAGGGACACATGATGTCATCGCTATAGGGACACATGATGTCATCGCTATAGGGACACATGATGTCATCGCTATAGGGACACATGATGTCATCGCTATAGGGACACATGATGTCATCATCACTATAGGGACACATGATGTCATCGCTATAGGGACACATGATGTCATCACTATAGGGACACATGATGTCATCGCTATAGGGACACATGATGCCATCGCTATAGGGACACATGATGTCATCACTATAGGGACACATGTCATCGCTATAGGGACACATGATGTCATCGCTATAGGGACACATGATGTCATCGCTATAGGGACACATGATGCCATCACTATAGGGACACATGATGTCATCGCTATAGGGACACATGATGTCATCGCTATAGGGACACATGATGTCATCGCTATAGGGACACATGATGTCATCACTATAGGGACACATGATGTCATCGCTATAGGGACACATGATGTCATCGCTATAGGGACACATGATGTCATCGCTATAGGGACACATGATGTCATCGCTATAGGGACACATGATGTCATCGCTATAGGGACACATGATGTCATCGCTATAGGGACACATGATGTCATCGCTATAGGGACACATGATGTCATCACTATAGGGACACATGATGTCATCGCTATAGGGACACATGATGTCATCGCTATAGGGACACATGATGTCATCGCTATAGGGACACATGATGCCATCACTATAGGGACACATGATGTCATCGCTATAGGGACACATGATGTCATCACTATAGGGACACATGATGTCATCGCTATAGGGACACATGATGTCATCGCTATAGGGACACATGATGTCATCGCTATAGGGACACATGATGTCATCGCTATAGGGACACATGATGTCATCACTATAGGGACACATGATGTCATCGCTATAGGGACACATGATGTCATCACTATAGGGACACATGTCATCGCTATAGGGACACATGATGTCATCGCTATAGGGACACATGATGTCATCGCTATAGGGACACATGATGTCATCGCTATAGGGACACATGATGTCATCATCGCTATAGGGACACATGATGTCATCGCTATAGGGACACATGATGTCATTATCGCTATAGGGACACATGATGTCATTATCGCTATAGGGACACATGATGTCATTATCGCTATAGGGACACATGATGTCATTATCGCTATAGGGACACATGATGTCATCGCTATAGGGACACATGATGTCATCGCTATAGGGACACATGATGTCATCGCTATAGGGACACATGATGTCATCATCGCTATAGGGACACATGATGTCATCACTATAGGGACACATGATGTCATCGCTATAGGGACACATGATGTCATTATCGCTATAGGGACACATGATGTCATTATCGCTATAGGGACACATGATGTCATCGCTATAGGGACACATGATGTCATCGCTATAGGGACACATGATGTCATCGCTATAGGGACACATGATGTCATCGCTATAGGGACACATGATGTCATCACTATAGGGACACATGATGTCATCGCTATAGGGACACATGATGTCATCGCTATAGGGACACATGATGTCATCGCTATAGGGACACATGATGTCATCGCTATAGGGACACATGATGTCATCGCTATAGGGACACATGATGTCATCGCTATAGGGACACAGGCATCAGTAAAGCAGGAACTGGGGATGGCAATGAAGGACCGGGAAGTCTGGCGTGGCGTTGTGAAATCCATGATCTGAACCGCGGTCGATGATGATGATGATAAACAAAACCTAAAAAAACTTAAACTAAACCTAGTTCTCACACGGTCAAAAAATACATAAATAGCTTATACAAAAATGACCATATACATTATTTTAATTCCCCCCCCCCCCCCCCCCCCCAGCAATGTTTAAGAAGAATCTTCTAAATCCTGACAGTTTTCTGTATCATTATTTCATGTCAACGACCCCCAGAATTATCTGTATTTGGCCGCCGACCCCAAAATATGTTGTTCCATGGAACCCCCCAGAAGCAAAGATTTGAGTAAAAAAAAACGTTCGCTCTGAAAGTATAATATATGTTAAAAGATTTGCGCCACATTTTTTCACGGTTTAAAAAAATAAATAGCAGACCTACAAGCTCGTAGCGCGGCACTCGCGCTATGAGCTTGTAGATCTGCTATTTATCAATAGCTAAAGTATAACATAATGATTAAAACACCAAAGGGGGTTCCCGCCCAGAATGGTTTAATGACCAAAGTTAATAGACAAAAAGCACAAATAATAAAGTATGGCATAACATGACATGTAGGTGGTCTGATATGTTGGGGTGGACTGCAGGCTCCCTGCAGCCCTTCAATGATTCAATCACTTTATCCAATCATTTTGGTCTGATTGTCATTGTTGAGTCTTTCTTAGCCAATGTCTATCAGGCACACCTCCCTATCTGTGTCTCCTCCTCCTCCTCCTCCTCCTCTTCCTCCCAGGTGCAATGTCTACTCTGTGTTTATAAAACACTCCCTGACTAGCTGCTCCCACACTCACACTGGGACACTGACTGACTAGCTGCTCCCACACTGACACTGGGACACTGACTGACTAGCTGCTTCCACACTGACACTGACACTGGGACACTGACTGGCTAGCTGCTTCCACACTGTCACTGACACTGGGACACTGACTTTACATTTGATTTTCCAGTCCATTCAAATCCATCGTCTGCATTTCTACAGACCAGGACTCCTCACGACTCGACAGGTAAGGACTGCTGTAGGACTACATTGGATTGAATTGAATTGAATTGAATTGAATCTGGAATAGTTAGAGACTCATGCATAAACACATTACTCTGATTCAATCAGTTTACAATGACATCACACTAACAAACACACACACGCACACACACACACACACACACACACGCACGCACGCACGCACGCACCCCATTTTAAATAAATCATGTATACTTTTTGTCACACCCTTTGATGGTGAAAGAAGGATGGAACGAGGCAGTTTGTTTCTGGATACTGGAGGCTTTTCTTTATGCCTATATGAATGGCCCAAAGCCTACGTCAGACTGACAAAACACACAAAGAATAAATGATAATTAGCATGAGTACCAAACCAAGCACATAGCGTAATAAACAAATACTCAAAACAAACATTATTTACCTCACTGGCTGCCCTAGCCCCTCTCGGACCCCCCGGTTGAGCTCTTTTCATCGTTAACCCGTGGGGTCCCTTGGTCCCTTGGTCCCTTGGTCCCTAACCCGTGGGGTCCCTTGGTCCCTTGGTCCCTAACCCGTGGGGTCCCTTGGTCCCTAACCCGTGGGGTCCCTTGGTCCCTAACCCGTGGGGTCCCTTGGTCCCTAACCCGTGGGGTCCCTTGGTCCCTTGGTCCCTAACCCGTGGGGTCCCTTGGTCCCTTGGTCCCTAACCCGTGGGGTCCCTTGGTCCCTTGGTCCCTAACCCGTGGGGTCCCTTGGTCCCTTGGTCCCTAACCCGTGGGGTCCCTTGGTCCCTTGGTCCCTAACCCGTGGGGTCCCTTGGTCCCTAACCCGTGGGGTCCCTTGGTCCCTAACCCGTGGGGTCCCTTGGTCCCTTGGTCCCTTGGTCCCTAACCCGTGGGGTCCCTTGGTCCCTTGGTCCCTAACCCGTGGGGTCCCTTGGTCCCTAACCCGTGGGGTCCCTTGGTCCCTTGGTCCCTAACCCGTGGGGTCCCTTGGTCCCTTGGTCCCTAACCTGTGGGGTCCCTTGGTCCCTAACCCGTGGGGTCCCTTGGTCCCTTGGTCCCTTGGTCCCTAACCTGTGGGGTCCCTTGGTCCCTTGGTCCCTTGGTCCCTAACCCGTGGGGTCCCTTGGTCCCTTGGTCCCTTGGTCCCTAACCTGTGGGGTCCCTTGGTCCCTTGGTCCCTTGGTCCCTAACCCGTGGGGTCCCTTGGTCCCTAACCCGTGGGGTCCCTTGGTCCCTTGGTCCCTAACCCGTGGGGTCCCTTGGTCCCTAACCAGTGGGGTCCCTTGGTCCCTAACCAGTGGGGTCCCTTGGTCCCTAACCCGTGGGGTCCCTTGGTCCCTAACCTGTGGGGTCCCTTGGTCCCTTGGTCCCTTGGTCCCTAACCCGTGGGGTCCCTTGGTCCCTAACCCGTGGGGTCCCTTGGTCCCTTGGTCCCTAACCCGTGGGGTCCCTTGGTCCCTTGGTCCCTTGGTCCCTAACCTGTGGGGTCCCTTGGTCCCTAACCAGTGGGGTCCCTTGGTCCCTAACCTGTGGGGTCCCTTGGTCCCTTGGTCCCTTGGTCCCTAACCCGTGGGGTCCCTTGGTCCCTAACCCGTGGGGTCCCTTGGTCCCTTGGTCCCTTGGTCCCTTGGTCCCTAACCCGTGGGGTCCCTTGGTCCCTTGGTCCCTTGGTCCCTAACCCGTGGGGTCCCTTGGTCCCTAACCTGTGGGGTCCCTTGGTCCCTAACCTGTGGGGTCCCTTGGTCCCTAACCCGTGGGGTCCCTTGGTCCCTAACCCGTGGGGTCCCTTGGTCCCTTGGTCCCTAACCTGTGGGGTCCCTTGGTCCCTTGGTCCCTTGGTCCCTAACCTGTGGGGTCCCTTGGTCCCTAACCCGTGGGGTCCCTTGGTCCCTTGGTCCCTAACCCGTGGGGTCCCTTGGTCCCTAACCTGTGGGGTCCCTTGGTCCCTAACCCGTGGGGTCCCTTGGTCCCTAACCCGTGGGGTCCCTTGGTCCCTAACCCGTGGGGTCCCTTGGTCCCTTGGTCCCTTGGTCCCTAACCTGTGGGGTCCCTTGGTCCCTTGGTCCCTTGGTCCCTAACCTGTGGGGTCCCTTGGTCCCTAACCCGTGGGGTCCCTTGGTCCCTAACCTGTGGGGTCCCTTGGTCCCTAACCCGTGGGGTCCCTTGGTCCCTTGGTCCCTAACCTGTGGGGTCCCTTGGTCCCTTGGTCCCTTGGTCCCTAACCTGTGGGGTCCCTTGGTCCCTAACCCGTGGGGTCCCTTGGTCCCTAACCCGTGGGGTCCCTTGGTCCCTAACCAGTGGGGTCCCTTGGTCCCTAACCTGTGGGGTCCCTTGGTCCCTAACCTGTGGGGTCCCTTGGTCCCTTGGTCCCTAACCCGTGGGGTCCCTTGGTCCCTAACCCGTGGGGTCCCTTGGTCCCTAACCCGTGGGGTCCCTTGGTCCCTAACCCGTGGGGTCCCTTGGTCCCTAACCCGTGGGGTCCCTTGGTCCCTAACCCGTGGGGTCCCTTGGTCCCTTGGTCCCTAACCTGTGGGGTCCCTTGGTCCCTTGGTCCCTTGGTCCCTAACCCGTGGGGTCCCTTGGTCCCTAACCCGTGGGGTCCCTTGGTCCCTAACCCGTGGGGTCCCTTGGTCCCTTGGTCCCTAACCTGTGGGGTCCCTTGGTCCCTTGGTCCCTAACCTGTGGGGTCCCTTGGTCCCTTGGTCCCTAACCCGTGGGGTTGCCATCAGTTGAAATCCTTATGGAAATGATGGAATACAGAGGAACATACCGTTGTCAGCGTCTGTGCTGCGGTTTCCTCATGCGGGTCAGAATGTCTAAAAGAAGCATAGAGGAGCTATAGGAGACAACGGAAACGGCTGTGAATTTTCCGTTAAGTTGGGCAGAAGCCGTTAAGTATTTTTAATCTGTGTTTGACCGTTTTGGCAGCTCTGAAATTCTCCCTTGCTTCCTTCCTTGACTTCCTTCTTGACATCCCATTGTACCGTCTAGCTGGCTAGCTAGTGGCTAGCTGCCGTCCCTACGTTCCTGCCTCTGATCTAGTCGGTGCTGGAGGCGGTACAATGGGATGTCAACAAGGAAGGAAGAGAGAATTTCAGAGCTGCCAAAACGGTCAAACACAGATTAAAAACACTTAGCGGCTTCTGCGTTTCTGTTGTCTCCTATAGCTCTTATATACTTAACGTATACGTAACGGAAATGACGGCGTCATATAAGTGAAC
This sequence comes from Protomyctophum parallelum, assembly GCF_964188405.1. Classification (NCBI taxonomy): domain Eukaryota; kingdom Metazoa; phylum Chordata; class Actinopteri; order Myctophiformes; family Myctophidae; genus Protomyctophum; species Protomyctophum parallelum. The sequence continues at coordinate 104,632,658 of NC_139697.1, read as the reverse complement.
TTGAAGCCTGGTCATCATAACGATAATGTACATAGTAAATAGATTATATAATGCATAGATAATATAGAAACATAGTAAATAGATTATATAATACATAGTAAATAGATCATATAATGCATAGTAGATAGATAATATAGAAACATAGTAAATAGATCATATAGAAAATATGGCAGCCAAACTTTTAAACTTTGACAAGATATAGATATAATCATTGTTGTGTGTCTCTGTCTCTCTCTCTCTCTCTCTCTCTCTCTCTCTCTCTCTCTCTCTCTCTCTCTCTCTCCAGTGAACGATGGCCCTGTCCGATGCGGTCAATCGGAAAGTGAAGGATCTGAAAGTGATGGATGGGACCAGTTTTGAGGACAGATCATGGAGTCCGATTGGTAGTGGTGCATTTAGTAATGTCTGGAAGGCCAAGCATCATCAGTTGGGATATATGGCCGTTAAACGTCTTGATAACGGGTAAGAGATTAAATATTAGGTATTGATAACGGGTAAGAGATTAAATATTAGGTATTGATAACGGGTAAGAGATTAAATATTAGGTATTGATAACGGGTAAGAGATTAAATATTAGGTATTGATAACGGGTAAGAGATTAAATATTAGGTATTGATAACGGGTAAGAGATTAAATATTAGGTATTGATAACGGGTAAGAGATTAAATATTAGGTATTGATAACGGGTAAGAGATTAAACGAACTTTTCGTCGGAAAGCTCCGGTAAAACTACAACATGACGTCACTCGCAATTTCTGAAACGCATTTCTCAGAATTTTAGTTCTGAAAGCTGCACTCCCAGATGTTGTGACTCTCCGAACTCTACTTCGGAAGAAAAAATTAAAGTCTGATCTTTCCGACGAAAAGTTTGGTGGTCGGAGACAGTATGGACTGCCCTTAAGAGATTAAATATTAGGTATTGATAACAGGTAAGAGATTAAATATTAGGTATTGATAACGGGTAAGAGATTAAATATTAGGTATTGATAATGGGTAATAGATTAAATATTAGGCATTGATAACGGGTAATAGATTAAATATTAGGCATTGATAACGGGTAAGAGATTAAATATTAGGTATTGATAACAGGTAAGAGATTAAATATTAGGTATTGATAACGGGTAAGAGATTAAATATTAGGTATTGATAACGGGTAAGAGATTAAATATTAGGTATTGATAATGGGTAATAGATTAAATATTAGGCATTGATAACGGGTAATAGATTAAATATTAGGCATTGATAACGGGTAAGATATTAAATATTAGGTATTGATAACGGGTAAGTGATGAAAGCCAGTCACAGAGCTACATGTTCAAGCATTTATTTCCTATAGTGGAAATTCAAACTCCATTTTAAGCATATGCTGATTGATGGAAAACAGCAAAACACCCGTCCTTGGTTCTGCTGAGGATGTAATGATCATTAAACTGAGAACAATAACCCACCTAATCCCTCCCCAGTTTGAATGAATGTACAATTATGTGCAGGATGTAAATTATCATGTAATGTGTAGATGTTAATGGACTTAATTTAACTGACTTTCTTTGGAACATTTCATTGAAAAGAAAAACCTTCTCTCTCACACATGTGCCAGTGTGCCAGAGCATGATCACCCTCCCCTGTGCCAATGTTGCCATCATGTGTCGTCCTCAGGTTGTCATGTATGTGTATGATGTCATCAACTCATCATGTGTCGTCATCAGGTTATGTCATGTATGTGTATGATGTCATCAACTCATCATGTGTCGTCCTCAGGTCGAACGATGATTTAGAGAGAGAGGCTGGCTTCATGGTGTGTGCGGGAGAGAGCCAGTATGTCGTAAGGGTCATGGGACTCTTCAAGGGTACTATACCCCATTCCGGTGGCCGCAGTGAGGGTCTGGTCATGGAGATGATGGACAGAGGGTCCCTCGCCCCCTTGCTGGTAAGCTTTTTACCTCTTTACGGATTCGTTGATTTACAGTACTAGCCCTTACCCGTTGTGTGCCCTGGGTGCGTTTTCGCATTTTTTATTCACTAATAAATTCATTATTAGTTTATAATTTGTTAAATTGGAAAAAGGGCTTCGTTAAGACCTCCATATTATTATGGTCAATGCCTGTGTGAAAAGTGGGAGCGATTGGTGCAGGCGGTGAGGAGATACGACGGTGTTTCTGACAGACAGACAGACATTCAGGAGACTTAAGGCCGACGACAACGGAAATCTTAAAACGTTAATAACTCGCGATCTAAATCATCCTGTCTAAATATAAAAACAGATCCTGTGTTAGACGGCCCTCCGCTGTCCAGTCGCTAGCGATAGATTTATTCTTACCTCCCGTTGTTGTCGATCGCATCGAGAGTGGTTTGGCTACATCTAGCTGCTACAGCCACATCCGGAACAACATCCGGTCCGTCGGTAAAAGTGCTCCGTTGCTATAAATCGACTGTTATAATTGAATGGATTAAATAACCCTGGGCAATTAAGGTGTTACACAGACATTATGTTATAAGTTATTATTATATCTCCAAACTGGCCTGGGAACACCTCGGGATCCCCCAGGAGGAAGTCACTAATGTTGCTCTGGAGAGGGAAGTCTGGAGCTCTCTGCTGGAACTGTTGCCCCCGTGACCCGACTACGGATAAGCGGTCGAAGATGGTTGGATGTAAATAAGTTGAGGCATTGCTCGGTCCCTTAGAGGGATGTGGTTATAGTGAGCTAGTTAACCTGAGGTCTTTTAGCAGGTTAGAGGGATGTGGTTATAGTGAGCTAGTTAACCTGAGGTCTTTTAGCAGGTTAGAGGGATGTGGTTATAGTGAGCTAGTTAACCTGAGGTCTTTTAGCAGGTCAGAGGGATGTGGTTATAGTGAGCTAGTTGACCTGCGGTCTTTTTTCAGGCTTTATCCAGACTTTGTTTTGCATTCGTGTCTCTGAGATTTAATGAAACGTTTCTCTCTTTTACCCCGACCATCACCAGGATAAAGATCACCTGCCGCCCTGGCCTCTGGTCTTTAGGCTGGCTCACCAAGTGGCTCTGGGCATGAACTACCTTCACTGTCTGGAACCTGCTCTGATCCACAAGGACCTGAAGCCTCTCAACATACTGCTGGACTCAGGCCTCAATGTCAAGGTGAGAACATACTGCTGGACTCAGGCCTCAATGTCACGGTCAGTCCCTTTTGGGGGGGGGGGTTACCACCAATGATAAGTCACGCATGTCCCTCTTCTGGCACAGAAAAACAGTTTTATGTGGTTAGGCTACATGTCCAGAGCCATAGAGTAAGACAGAGTTACGACAACTCTGTTCACTCATGGGGCTTCAGTCCAATGGAGGCTCTTCTACATCGACTTCTATTGAGAATGGGGAACGCCATTAACAATACAGAGACAATGATGTACAATTTGCGTCATATTGTGTCATTTCCGTTGTAAATGACACATTATGACGTACATTTTCCCTTCATTGTCAATGGCGTTTATAAGACTTTTTTTTCGCATAGAAAGCTCTCCTTGCATTCTCTTTCAGTTTTTTTTTAATATATTTTTTATCCCACGATTTTGTAACCCATTTTTCACCCCTGTGTCAATCATCTAATGTGATCCTGGGCTCTACACACCTTCCACCAACCTAGTCCATATATGGGGGACAAGGGGAGACCAACCTAGTCCCCATATATGGGGGACAAGGGGAGAGCAACGGACTTGAACTCATGCTTCCTTCATGCCTGAGTGTCCAAGTTGCTCCTTTACACCCGACAGGGGGGAGTTTCCCTGGTTGGACGTAGCGTGTGGGAGGAACACGTTATTCCAACCAGTTCCTTCCCCTCCATGAGGAGCCCCGGCTGGCCAGGGGGAGGCAGTTTAGTGACCAGGATTACTGCATGTTTTTTGTGAGGGTACCTACCCTAGGGGACACGGGGAGAACATGCAAACTCCACACAGAAAGGCCCTTTCGCCTTTCCATGTCACTGGAAGACGGTTTCTAAACTGCCCACAGCCCTCCCATGAGACACAGAGCAAGTAGAAAAAGATTGGGCCATTTTTTCATGATTATTAGTGAGGACCTATTATATGAAGATAGGTTGAAAAGTGGTGAAGTGGTCCTTTAAGACATTGTGCTTCATAAGGAAGTTGATGAGTCTTGTGTTTAAAATACTGCAAAATACCTTCCCCAAATGACTGTTCACACAAATGCCTCTGTCGTTGTTAGGGTCGAATTTATCTCCACTCTTGAAAACGGGCATGATGAGTCCTTTGTTCCACATGTCAGGGAAGTGTCCCACACTCAGAATCAAGTTGAACAGTTTTACTATGGCCAATCTTAATTTGGTGTCTGTGTTTTTTAGCATTTCATTTAGTATTGCTCCACAGGCCTTTTTTGGCTGCAGAGTCTGAAGCTTGTCATTCAATTCTTTTTCAGTAATTTGGTAGTCTAATATTTTTTAATTGCTGATTCTAATGCATTTTTTCATTATGTTTTTCTTTGTTCTGGGTTCATTGTTATTTTATTATAATTATAATTCGTTGAAATGGTTCTTCCATACCTCTCCATCTTGGATCGGTATCTCGTTGTGGTGTTTTTTTATGTAATGCTTTCCAATTGTCCCAGAAGTGATGTGAATTGAGTGATTCTTCAATATTGTTTCTAATTGCTTTTGTGTAAACTCTGCTCTCTTGACTCTGAGTGTGGTTTTGTACTCTTTTAATGCTTCCGAATAATTATTTGGTTGTCTGTGTTTCTCATTAGAAATTAGAGTTTTTTTCCTCATGTTTCTGCATTCGAAATCGAACCTTTTCTCAGTTTGTATATGTTTAGCTTTGGATCTAGAGGTCTTCAAATTGGACAAAGATGAACCTTTTCTCAGTTTGTATATGTTTAGCTTTGGATCTAGAGGTCTTCAAATTGGACAAAGATGAACCTTTTCTCAGTTTGTAGGCCTATATGTTTAGCTTTGGATCTAGAGGTCTTCAAATTGGACATAGATGAACCTTTTCTCAGTTTGTATATGTTTAGCTTTGGATCTAGAGGTCTTCAAATTGGACAAAGAAGCCAGTTGGTCAAATATTTGATTTATGTTTTGTACAGCCAGATTAATCCCCTGATTACTTTGAGGGTGCATTTTGAACAAGGAAATTGTCTGTAATCGATTTAATTCTGGGATCTCTAACTGCTTTAATATAATCGTCTGTGCTGTTTTGGGCCCATCTGTATTGTTTGGTAACGTTGTGCAGGTTTTACTGGTTTTAGTTTTTGTATTATTTTTTAGATTTTTTAGATACACAGTAATTTGGCTGTGATCTGACAGAGGTGTTAATGGCTTGACCATCTATAAGGCATTTTCGGTTTGTGTTTATTTGTGTGTCAAAACTTTGTCTTGGGTAGTCAACTATATTTCTTGGGTAGTTGTGACCAAATTTGTGACTATTACCCATGTCTCTTGTAAAATCAGGCATATGGCCTGTTCTTGCATTTAGGTCTCCACAAATCAACACCTTCCGCTGGGCCTGGAAGTGGTTGATTTCATTGTGGAGACATGGGCAGATCTCTGAAGTATGGAGACTCAGAGGGTGGGATGTATACGGCACATAGGTAGGTATCTTGGTTAGAGTCAGTGATCTCCTTCTTCATTTTAAGCCAAATATGTGAGGTTTCCTTTTTTATTTGTGAAATGTAGGTTTCCAAATCTGATTCATACCATTATGATGATACCCCCTGAGTCTCTTCCCTTTTTAGTTGTGGGATTGTTTTATAGAAGAACCAATCATTTCTCAGTAGCCTGAGGGGCACTGGGTGACTGCATCTGATCTACACCAGGTTTCTTCAACATCGATTATGTCCATATTGTGTTGTTGGAATTCCAGGGTTTTACTTTTTAAACCAAACAAAGATGAACTCAGACCCTGGATGTTCCACATGGAGATCGTTAGTGACGTCATGTTATACGTACAGTAACTAGAACTAATGCAACTGAATTAATAGTACATAGACATTAATAGTCTCTCTCTCTCTCTCTCTCTCTCTCTCTCTCTCTCTCTCTCTCTCTCTCTCTCTCTCTCTCTCATCCAGATCACTGACTTTGGCCTCACCACGTTTGCCAACAGTGTGACACTCAAGACCTCAGAAACGTCCTTCTATGCGCCCCCAGAGTCCTCAAAGGGCAGAGCCATCTACGCCTACGATGTCTACAGGTATTCATCGTTCACCTGTCAATATCCAACGTAATGCACCGACAGCTGCTTAGCTGTAGGGCATATGCTTCATACCAAGTAGAACATTCAATAGTTGTTGATTAGCTGTAGGGCATATGCTTCATACCAAGTAGAACATTCAATAGTTGTTGATTAGCTGTAGGGCATATGCTTCATACCAAGTAGAACATTCAATAGTTGTTGATTAGCTGTAGGGCATATGCTTCATACCAAGTAGAACATTCAATAGTTGTTGATTTTTCTGCTTGATTAGATTTTTAGTTTTTTGCAAACTTAACAAATTATCTCGCAGACTATAACACTGATGCTGATAATGAGTTGCTATTGCTGTCTGTCCCATGTGTGATATGTGGATATGTAAGCTAGGTGCTAATACAATACATGTGTGATATGTGGATATGTAAGCTAGTTGCTAATACATGTATCTTCTGATTTCAGTTACGCTATGCTGCTCTGCAAAATTTTACGTGAGTAATTATCTCTCGTCTTCTTTTTTTGCTTTCTGATGTTCTCTTCTTTCTCCATCAATCTCATCAAATATTGTGATTATCACAGCCTGATGGTGGCGCTATAGTGTAGCAGAGTGGCTCACAGCCTGATGGTGGCGCTATAGTGTAGCAGAGTGGCTCACAGCCTGAAGGTGGCACTATAGTGTAGCAGAGTGGCTCACAGCCTGAAGGTGGCGCTATAGTGTAGCAGAGAGGCTCAGAGCCTCTGCCTGATGGCCTCAACAGCCTAATATGGTCCACAGGGATATCCCTTTGGTCTAGTGGTTAAGATGTTGGACTTTAACGTGGGAGGCCTGAGTTTGAATCCCGGGGGTTACTTGTACAACAGTGTTATCTCTGTTATCCTGAGAATACATGGGGTTCATCTGACGGGGACACATTCCCTGTTTACTAGAATACATGGGGTTCATCTGACGGGGACACATTCCCTGTTTACTAGAATACATGGGGTTCATCTGACGTGGACACATTCACTGTTTACTAGAATACATGGGGTTCATCTGCCGGGGACACATTCCCTGTTTACTAGAATACATGGGGTTCATCTGACGGGGACACATTCCCTGTTTACTAGAATACATGGGGTTCATCTGACGGGGACACATTCCCTGTTTACTAGAATACATGGGGTTCATCTGACGGGGACACATTCCCTGTTTACTAGAATACATGGGGTTCATCTGACGGAGACACATTCCCTGTTTACTAGAATACATGGGGTTCATCTGACGGGGACACATTCACTGTTTACTAGAATACATGGGGTTCATCTGACGGGGACACATTCCCTGTTTACTAGAATAAATGGGGTTCATCTGACGGGGACACATTCCCTGTTTACTAGAATACATGGGGTTCATCTGACGGGGACACATTCACTGTTTACTAGAATACATGGGGTTCTTTTACTATTGTTAACAGACTCTTAACTGACGTCACACTAGAGGAAGGCATACCTGCTTGTTGTAATATTTGGTTATAAGGTTCCGTTTCTGTTTGTATGTTTGTGTATTATATCTTTTGTACTTTGTGTCCATGTCATGTATGTGGAATCAATGCTGTAAATGTTCTTGTTTGTATACAGGGTTAGGGTTAACCCCTAACCCTGAAATAGATGTTTCAATCAATCAAATGGTCTATCTCCCTCTCCACTCCCTCAGACACCGGCCAAAGCATTCCAGATTTTGATAAATACAAAGGAGAAAGGCCGTCCCTAAAGTATGTTGAAGGTCTGAAGGTTGAAGGTCGGAAGGTCTACAGGCTGCAGAAGCTGCTGGACCTCATGGTGAAGTGCTGGAACCAAACACCTGACCAAAGACCTCCTTTTAAAGGTGAGAAGACATGGAATGTTCCCACCTACAGAATAGATACTGGCAGTGGTGTAAAGTAACTAAGTACTTTTACTTAAGTACTGTACAATTTTGAGGTATTTGTACTTTAATTGAGTATTTCCAATTTCCAGTACTTTTACTTCTACTCCACTACATCTCTGAGCCAAAATGTGTACTTTTACTCCACTACAATCATTTGAAAACTTGAGTTACTAGTTACTTTGGAGATTTTAATTTTGATTAGAAAACATACATTATAACCACTTCAACCCTATACATTTCAGCCATTTGAAAATAGCAGATCTACAAGCTAGTACATAGTTCCCCTGGTTCTATGAAAATAGCAGATCTACAAGCTAGTACATAGTTCCCCTGGTTCTCTCTCTCTCTCTCTCTCTCTCTCTCTCTCTCTCTCTCTCTCTCTCTCTCTCTCTCTCTCTCTCTCTCTCTCTCCCATGTGCAGTAGTGTCACCTTGTTCATTCAACTGGCCCCAGCTGTGGTACGCTGCACTTCCACAGTCTGCCACCAGGTGACTCAAGGGGGCTGTGTCTGAGCGTCTGAATTAACTTTGTGTCTGTGTTTGTTTGTGTCTGTGTGTCTGTGTTTGTTTGTGTCTGTGTGTCTGTGTTATTCCCAGAATGCGTTGCTGTGACAGAACAGTCATATAAGGTGCACAAGGAAGGGATTCATCTTGCTGTCTGCAAAGTGCAACAGGAGCTGGTAAAGAACACATGATGATAGAACACATGATGATAGAACACATGATGATAGAACACATGATGATAGAACACATGATAGAACACATGATGATAGAACACATGAGGATAGAACACATGATAGAACACATGATGATAGAACACATGATGATAGAACACATGATGATAGAACACATGATGATAGAACACATGATAGAACACATGATGATAGAACACATGATGATAGAACACATGATGATAGAACACATGCCCGAACCACCTATGCTGGCTCCTTTCCTTCATGTTGAAATGTAAATGTAATAACATGACTGTGTTCAACAGGATGGTGTAACCGTGGTGGAGAACACCTCTGGGACCAATCAGGACACCGAGCTCAGAAACGAAATTGCTGAGTTGAGGGCAGAGTTGGACAGACTTAATGTTAGTATAACAATTATTTTCAATCTAATGGAAACTGATATTCTCTCCAGGTTAACACAGTGACATACTGTATCTTAGTAACAATGTAATTCAGGTTAACACAGTGACATACTGTATCTTAGTAACAATGTAATTCAGGTTAACACAGTGACATACTGTATCTTAGTAACAATGTAATTCAGGTTAACACAGTGACATACTGTATCTTAGTAACAATGTAATTCAGGTTAACACATTCCGTACCAGACACGTATAAACACGGTTGAGAAAACCCCTCACTTGAATGCCGCTGCACGTGTTAGCACGTGTTAGCATGTAGCCCATATGTAGCCTCCTGTTAGCGACGCCCCACGCGTAGGACCAGCCTCCATCTATTTCGATCTTTAGCCGCTTGTATCTCGGAATTGAACCTCAGATCTGGTGACATGAGAAAAAGTATGATCTTAGGATGTCAATAAAAGCCTTTGCACGTCGCTCCAGCGTGTTGCATGCTAGTTTAGGGCCGGATTGAGCGACGGACCGCATGCGATTGTTACTTCCAGTTCAAGATGGCGCGTCACAGGACCTGCAATCTGTAGGTTTTTTTGTATTTTTTGCGTGGCAAGGTCTACCGAGGTGCCCCAAAAACATGCTGGCATATGTACAGTATATAAGGTTCTATTGATGATATGCACACGGCTGCCATCTTGCCAGCAAGGTCCTAACTAGGTGCAACTTCCCATAGGCAGCCCATTCATCCAAACAGAACAGTCCTATTTAATTGTATTAAACAACGCCAAACTCACCAACATTGCAGCTGTACGGAAAGCTTGAATTATCCTCTTTCTATCTGCAAATTGTTTGTTTCATAAAAATCCACCGTAGACATTTTATGAGCTACTTCCTGTCAAGAAATTCCTTGCAGATGCTTATTTTTCAGAGTTCAAGTGTCAGAGTTTGGAAGCAGTCGTTATCAGTAAAGCAACCTCTTGCTGCCTCCTCCATTATGTGCAAATTCTAAACAGGTGGTACACGTGGGCTGTTGAGTGATAGTCAACCATAGAGTATTCAAAGGATAGAGACTGATCTGGTACACATGGGCTGTTGAGTGATAGTCAACCATAGAGTATTAAAAGGATACAGACTGATCTGGCGCGAAGCTCCGCCCCCTCCGCTATTCATGTCAGTGGAAGTTGCTCACTGGCGTTTTGAAGCACCCGGAAGGACCGTCTACTGCCGCCTTTTTTTCGATTTGGGCACCAAACGTTGGTGCCCAAATGCGGAAGTGCAACCGAGCGCTCAATGTTAAAGCCCAGCTGCACGGTCATGAATCCACGGGTCCGCCTGCAGTCCTTCCTCTTACCACTAGGGCCCAGTGCTTCAACGTTGGAGCGCCTCACTGGCCCCTTGTAGTCAACTAGCACTTCCAAACTCCAGCAAAAAATCATCAGCAAGGAATTTCTTGACGGGGAGTAGCTCATAACATGTCTACAGTGGATTATGAATCAAACACACATTTGCAGATGAATGGGCTGTCTATGGGAAGTTGTCTATGGGCTGTCTATGGGAAGTTGTCTATGGGCTGTCTATGGGAAGTTGGGCTGTCTATGGGAAGTTGTCTATGGGCTGTCTATGGGAAGTTGTCTATGGGCTGTCTATGGGCTGTCTATGGGCTGTCTATGGGAAGTTGCACCTAGGTAGCGCCTTGCTGGCAAGATGGCAGCCGTATATCTTCAATAGAGTAACAATGTAATTCAGGTTAATATGACATACATTTAAGGTTCTATACTAATTTTTAGTCTTTGTGTTTGTGTGTGCATAAGTTCAGTCAGACAACTCAAGGAGGATGTAATATATATATTTATTGAATATAAGATAATCAATGCAATATATTTATTATGGTTTGGCGATGTATTGGATCTGCTTTTTAGGTACTCAGGTCAAGCGCATCAGTCCCGACCATAGGGACTCTGAATCCCCCGTACCTAAACAGTAGATCCAAAACGACAGGTGGTAGCTGGGGTGGAGGTGGGTGAGCACTTTGTATACAGCAGCACGCAGTATACAAAAAGGCAGCAGCAGCAGAATTGAACGCAAGATGTATGACAGCAGCACGCTGATACAACAGCAGTAAGCAAGCAGAATTGAGCGCAGGTTGTATGACAGCAGCACGCTGATACAACAGCAGTAAGCAAGCAAGAAGGCAGAGGAATGCAAACCTCTGGTTCAAGTAGCCGGTATGAGATTGGGTGAGTGTGTGATTGGCTGAGTGAATCATGTGGATGAGAGCCTGATGCTGCGGTGGCCCAATTAACGGCCGGCGCGCTGACTGAGGTTCCCTGACTGAACTTGCTCTGCGCATGTCTACGACAGGCGCAAATGCTCATTTCCTCTTTCTCTTGCTGTGTTGCCAGTTTTGCAAGATGAACGAGTGGCCAGGTCTATGAAAACAAGCGCAAATGAAAATAGCTGATCTACAAGCTCACAGCAACACATTGTGAAGTTGTGCATCTGTTATTTAAAAACACAGAGAAATAAGCAACACTTTAGTACACTTTTGAAACAAGCCCAAAAAAAATCAACTAGCAACTACCAATAATTTATTTACAGAAAAAAAACAAGTTGGTTGCTTATAATAAGCAGACATGGCAACACGGCCTGAAGGAAGCAAAGCACACACACAGGCCGGGGGCACACCTTAGCGCACAGCGGCGGACAGAGGAAGCTGGCGCCCGACGTGCTTTTTAGACAGCTGGTGGAAAAGAAGCTCCACCTCCGCGGCTGACTGACGCGACGGACAGATTCCCGGAAACGCTCTCCTCCGCGTCAGTCAGCCGCGGGGGTGGAGCTTCTTTTCCATCCACCAGCTGTCTAAAAAGCCGGAATGACGTCGGTCGTCAGCTTCCTCTGTCCGCGGCTGTGCGCTAAGGTGTGCCTGCGCTGACAAGGAGCCCCAGGACGTTGGCGGGGAAACACGTGGATACAGTTATTTACCGGGAGGACCTGAGACAAAAATGTCACACAAAGGTAGCAGAAATAGCCAACCTACAAGCTCACAACGCACTGCGCTGCGACATGTTGTGAGCTTGTAGATCTGCTCATTATGCTTTTTCGTTTGTGTGTGAAAATGGTTCTGTGGATTTTATAATTATTCAACCAATGCAAAGTAAATAATAACTACATTGAAACACATGTTATAATAACTAGAATGCAAGTAAGTAAAATATAAATGATGAGTATCACACTTTCATCTAATAAATTATGATTGATTTGAATTAAAGGCTTCTAAAGAACTGCAGAAGCCTGATGATGAGCTGAGGAGGATCCAGAAATATGAGGTGGATGTAACTCTGGACCCTGATACAGCGAATAAATACCTCATCCTGTCTGAGGATGGAAAACAAGTGAGTTGTGGAGGCGTATGGAAGAATCTCCCTAACAACACTGAGAGATTCTCTGAAGTTGCCGGTGTCTTAGGAAAACAAGGATTCTCCTCAGGAAGGTTTTACTATGAGGTTCAGGTTGGAGGGAAGACTCAGTGGGATGTAGGAGTGGCCAGAGAGTCCATCGACAGGAAGGGATGGATCACACTGAAACCCAACGTTGGTTACTGGTCTATAGGGGTGTATAATGGACAGTACAATGCTGCTGCTGACCCTGATGTCCTCCTCCCTGTAGAGAAGGTCCAGACAGTGGGAGTGTTTGTGGACTATGAGGAGAGTCTGGTCTCCTTTTATGACGTGGAGACCAGAGTTCTCCTCTACTCCTTCACTGGCTGCTCCTTCACTGAGAAACTCTTTCCATACTTCTGTCCAGGTTTTAATTATGGTGGTAAAAACTCTGCTCCTCTGATCATCCACACGCCGTCAATGCATTGAGTGGGACATTATCACTGTTTTGGGGGTTCAGGTCGATACAACTTGAATTTTGTATTTTATTTTGAATGTTCTTCTTTTTTCCCCACACATGTTTTGCTCCCCTATCTATATCAAGTCTACCCTGTATGGCGACTCCACGTGGTGTTTTGATGGGAACTATATTTTGTATGGAACATTTAAAACATTGGGTAAAATATCCCCTTGTTTAGTGATGGTGTGACAACATTCTTTGTTTTAGTGTTCTGTTGTCACGTTCCGTGACATGTTTTGTATTTTTCACGTGTTCCTTGGTTTTTAGTTATTGTTTTTTAGACATTGTTTTCCTGTGTTTTTGTTTTTGATGTATTGTATTTTCCCTGTTTACTTTGACCGTGTTGTATTTTTTGGAATAAAAACCCTTGGATTGAAGTCCTCTGCCTGCACCTATCTGTCTGCATTTGGGTCCTAAATATCCTGCCGTGACGTGAGCACTCCCTCCAGAGATACTTCCGGGTGCCACTTTTGTGTCCCCAGTTATACTGTGTCCCCATAGAGTTATGCTGTGTCCCCATAGAGTTATACTGTGTCCCCATAGAGTTATGCTGTGTCCCCATAGAGTTATGCTGTGTCCCCATAGAGTTATACTGTGTCCCCATAGAGTTATTCTGTGTCCCCATAGAGTCATACTGTGTCCCCATAGAGTTATACTGTGTCCCCATAGAGTTATACTGTGTCCCCATAGAGTCATACTGTGTCCCCATAGAGTTATACTGTGTCCCCATAGAGTTATACTGTGTCCCCATAGAGTTATACTGTGTCCCCATAGAGTTATACTGTGTCCCCATAGAGTTATACTGTGTCCCCATAGAGTCATACTGTGTCCCCATAGAGTTATGCTGTGTCCCCATAGAGTCATACTGTGTCCCCATAGAGTCATACTGTGTCCCCAATGATAATATCTGGATAGGTGGTCATTGTCGGGAGATAATTCACCCACAGGGAGTTTAATGTGCAACATATACTGTAGTATCCATAAGGACCTTAACATGTTACTGTACATACACACAGCCAACTAACTGCCACATGTTACTGTACATACACACAGACAACTAACTGTCACATGTTACTGTACATACACACAGCCAACTAACTGTCACATGTTACTGTACATACACACAGCCAACTGTCACATGTTACTGTACATACACACAGCCAACTAACTGTCACATGTTACTGTACATACACACAGACAACTAACTGTCACATGTTACTGTACATAATAGTATATTACACATATTAGTTTTCCTCAAACAACAATATTTTGGCAGAGGTCCTTTCTCCTGTGCTAAAGATGCTTACTAGGCCTATGAAAAAACTAAAATAACAAATTCATGGTCATAAAGGTAATAAAACATGTAAAAAGGCAGAACAAAGTTCCCTGTCTGTCAGTATAGCCAGAGCCATAGAGTAAGACAGAGTTACGCAAACTCCGCTCACTTCATGGGGCTTCAGTCCAATGGAGGCTCTCCTACATAGACTTCTATTGAGCATGGGGATAACCGGAGGTTTACTGAATGCATTGGAATCTATGGGCTCGCTCCAGTACATGAAGCACGTGACTGGGCTGTTTTCTGCCCCCTCAATGTCGCAACTCTTCCATTAGATGGCTCTGAGTATACGCTGGACCATGATTGGTTGACTGGCTGATTGATGCATGATTGCATGTCATGGAACAGGTGGTGCAAACATTTAGTCTCACTCAGACTCTGGTCTGCATGAAGGAAGGAACAAGAACACTTTGTTTTTTACTGTGATACCAACTGTTAAAACAAGAAATAAAAGACGTCTGAAGTCAAAGCAGAGTCAGGAACATTCTAAAGACTTTAAGAGACTCCAGAATCAAGGACCTCTTTTACACAACAATAAGCGACCAACGAGGTATTCTATTTTAGAGTTATCTTTGTTTTGTGTCGTTTTGTTTCATGGACGCGCATTTCTACATGTTTGCATCTTCATGTATTTGTTTGGTCGATATTATGTACTGTGCAATTTGTTGATTATAGTTTGTTATTTTTTGTGTGAACATACAGTTCTCACGGCATGACATGGAGGGATGAGAAGAATGCCTGAAATAAATGCCTGTTTATAAAGAACCCGACCTGTGTTGTCAATGTTGTGAGAAGAGCTACTGTGTGTGTGTGTGTGTGTGTGTGTGTGTGTGTGTGTGTGTGTGTGTGTGTGTGTGTGTGTGTGTGTGTGTGTGTGTGTGTGTGTGTGTGTGTGTGTGTGTGTGTGTGTGTGTGTGTGTGTGTGTGTGTGTGTGTGTGTGTGTGTGTGTGTGTGTGTGTGTGTGTGTGTGTGTGTGTGTGTGTGTGCAGTAAAGATATTTGTCTGACACTTTTAAGTCTACTTTTGTGTTTGTGTCTAAACTCTCACACACTGTTTAACAACAGGCTTAGGCTATATCAGCTGTTCTGTGTGCATGCCAAAATGCGCACATGCACGCACGCGCACTGTAGAGGCTCCCACGCATACTATCTGGGTGGGGCATGCATTTCCAACTTGCATCGTTCCTAGTAGGCCAGCGCCCAACGGGCACCGCTGTAGAGGCCCCACGGGAACCACTCTAGACATTTATATAAATGTTTTTGTAAATCTCTACGGGCTGAATGGGCGACAAAATGTCTTACAGTCTTACAATCTCGGCCACAAGCTCACTCACACTCCTTCACTCTAGCGCGGCAGTGTTATGGTGACATTGGTGACCTGCCGAAATATGTGACCATCTTGTGAACTTCACACAACTTGCATTCAGGTGTTTTTAAATGCGTGGCCTACTGTAAGTACAGTTAGGTTGAACTATGCTAAGATAAAAACCGGCAATGATTTACATTCTGTCGCTGACATCATGTGATGTCTTTATATTTCAGCAGGTCACCAATGTCAGCGTGACACCACCATGCTGGAGTGACTGAGTGTGACTGAGTGAGTGTGAGTGAGTGTGAGTGAGTGTGAGTGAGTGAGTGTGAGTGAGTGAGTGTGAGTGAGTGAGTGTGAGTGAGTGTGAGTGACTGAGTGTGACTGAGTGACTGTGAGTGACTGTGAGTGACTGAGTGTGAGTGAGTGTGAGTGAGTGGCCCAGATTTTGGGAGGAATTGAGAATATCTGGGTCACAGACACAAGGATGTCATGGCATGTCATCCATCAATGCCACAGCAATGTGTAATATCTTAACTGTGTATGAATATAATGTCAATTTGTCCAATCAATGTATGGTAGAGTATGATAATACATTATAGCCTAACTTATACAATCTGTATGGTAGAGTATATGATAATACATTATAGCCTAACTTATACAATCTGTATGGTAGAGTATATGATAATACAATACAACTTATTATACAAATAACGGTAATGGGTCGCACACACCAAGACTGCATTGCAGTCATTTATTCTTGTATTTTGGGGACAAACGTTTGGGCTATCCAGCCTTCATCACTGTCAAGGCTGGATAGCCCAAACGTTTGTCCATTTGAAAGGCATTTGAAATTAAATATACATTTTTACTTTTCAGTATTCCAATTCAAAAATATCAAAAATTCTGGATTTCAATTCAAATATAGCAAAAATGTAAAAAGAACCACCGCTCATCCGCTGAAAAAACTTAAGAGAGGTGCTGGAGACACAAAGGGAACATGCAAAAGAAATAAAGGGAAGCTCCGCACACTCAGATCTGTTGCTAAAACACAACAAGTCACAGTCAAGTTCAGTCGGCTATTAAGTGCAGGCGATCATAGCAGCAATGTATAGAAACATACCTGCACTGATGTGATCATAGCAGCAATGTATAGAAACATACCATGGACCAAACGCGTTGTTTAGAGTGCCCACCAACAGTGTGGAAGAGAGAGAGAGGTC
Source organism: Protomyctophum parallelum (assembly GCF_964188405.1). NCBI lineage: Eukaryota > Metazoa > Chordata > Actinopteri > Myctophiformes > Myctophidae > Protomyctophum > Protomyctophum parallelum. The sequence goes on along the minus strand of NC_139697.1, from coordinate 104,615,731 downwards.
AATATCAAATTGCGGGACTTTTTGAGTTAAAAACATTCTGGAAAAAAAGTTATTTTTTTAATATATTCTTTTTCCGTACAGAGTATTCCTTAGAGATTATGTTTTCAGTAATTGCCAAGCTCAGGCATGTTCTGATTTTAGATATTTAATCAAAAACAGAGATGGTAACTCATTTTTGGTCAACTACTGTATGTTGAGAAGAATATGAGAGAACATATTACTCCAGTTTTGACATCACTGCACTGGCTTCCTGTTGTTTTTAGGATTGATTTTAAAATTATTTTACTTGTCTATAAAGCTCTCAATGGTCTCGCACCTTCCTACCTACATGACTGCCTCCCTAAATATGTCCCAAACCGCCCCCTAAGGTCTTCCACTGCTGGCCTGCTCGCTTTGCCTAAAAAAATGGCAACAAAAAAATACGGGGAAGCAGCTTTTTGCTTCTACGGGCCGTCGGCATGGAACAAGCTCCCTCTGTACCTTCGTCAGGCAGCCTCTGTAGACATTTTTAAAGCTCAGCTCAAGACCTCTACAACATTGCTTTTAAATTATCCTTTATTTTTTGTTATTCACGTCCTCACTGTATTGTATTACTGCTTGTTTTTTTTTTTTTTATGTCGTTGCCTTAGTTTATCTGTTCTTATCTTTGTACCACTGCCTTCTCCTGATTTGACACTGCGTTATTCTATTGTTTTAACGGCATGCCTGTTTTAATGCTGTTTTGTTTTGCTTTTGTTTTTATTATCTTTTTTGCTCTGTAAAGCACTTTGAGCTACATTTATGTATGAAAGGTGCTATATAAATAAAGTTTATTATTATTATTATGTTACGGACAAAAACTGTAAAGTTTTAACTTTGGATAAATGTCTGATTTTTAAACAAATCATTGTTCTTGGAAGAATATGTGTCCGCTTACCTACATTTTCAATTATAATCTACAATTATTAAAGGAAATGTGTTTTCTTTTGCATTAAACCTCCTAATTTCACAGAATGCCGTTACCGGTCCAGATGTTTTCTCCTAAAACTCATGAAATTCATGATAATTCTATTGAAAACATTATACTGAGCTGCATATTTCACTGCTTAAGTTGTTTACTTAGAGTTTATGGAACAACTAATATATATATATATATATATATATATATATATATATATATATATATATATATATATATATATATATATATTCTTTAAAAACCTAATGGTAACTTAGTTGACAGCATGGTAACATAGTTGATTAAAGTAACAGAGTTGACTGGACATGAAAAAGTATAATGATTTATTTATCAAATAACCTAATCATGAATAAAATGAATTCATGATTATTATTGTATGTTAGCAAACTGCATATTCCACCTCTCAGTGTATTTAATTAAGACCATTTGATATAATTGACAAACAAATGCAGATAGTTAACGTGGAACACTTTGACAGCCAGTTTATTAACACAGATTCTACACACATTGTAAAATGAAACAGTGCTCCTAACCTGCAAAAAGAAAACACACTGTGTGAAGTGAGTGTTGCAACTCCGTGTGGGGGTCCCCGGGGGGTCCCCGGAAGTATCCGTGCTCAGACGGACACAGACAGCTAGCCAGCCAGCCAGGGACGGACACAGCCAGAGACACACATAGCTGTCTATAGGAGTGGACACAGCCAGAGACACACATAGCTGTCTATAGGAGTGGACACAGCCAGAGACACACATAGCTGTCTATAGGAGTGGACACAGCCAGAGACACACATAGCTGTCTATAGGAGTGGACACAGCCAGAGACACACATAGCTGTCTATAGGAGTGGACACAGCCAGAGACACACATAGCTGTCTATAGGAGGGACACAGCCAGAGACACACATAGCTGTCTATAGGAGGGACACAGCCAGAGACACACATAGCTGTCTATAGGAGGGACGGACACAGCCAGAGACACACATAGCTGTCTATAGGAGGACGGACACAGTAAGAGACACACATAGCTGTCTATAGGAGGACGGACACAGCCAGAGACACACATAGCTGTCTATAGGAGTGGACACAGCCAGAGACACACATAGCTGTCTATAGGAGGACGGACACAGCCAGAGACACACATAGCTGTCTATAGGAGTGGACACAGCCAGAGACACACATAGCTGTCTATAGGAGTGGACACAGCCAGAGACACACATAGCTGTCTATAGGAGGGACGGACACAGACAGAGACACACATAGCTGTCTATAGGAGGGACGGACATAGCCAGAGACACACATAGCTGTCTATAGGAGGACGGACACAGACAGAGACACACATAGCTGTCTATAGGAGGACGGACACAGACAGAGACACACATAGCTGTCTATAGGAGTGGTTGCACCACTAAAAAAAGCACTCTTAGCTTACCACTAGATGACTTTCATTCTATGCTTTCACATGGAGTGACAGTGACTGCAGACTACACACTTGTAGACAGATGATTCCTCATGGAGGGCGTCCCCCTGGGATTGGCCCTATCCAGGAAAGTCACCAGCCTGACAGGGTGGGGGCCCACCCACGATGGCAGGATGACCAGGGCTGTGTGGGACGGAGCCCTGAGGCTTGCCCACATCAACTCCTGACATTTTGTCTTTCCTTTAGCATTTCAAACCAATCTTACAAGTTTGCCATGTTCTGGTAAGAATCGAGAACACTACGACCATGTGCTACATCAACAGGAAAGGGAGACTGAAGTCTCTACGCCTGCACACGTTTGGCACACAGGCTGTTGATGTGGTGCGACAAGCGCCTCTTGTCACTCACGGCCTGTCACGTCCGGGACTCCTGAATACAGGGACTGGGGTGCATTCCGTTACCACAACTGGTCCTTAGACGCAGAGGTGGCGGCCCAGATATGGGACAGGTTCGGGGCACCCGAGGTGGACCGGTTAGCCTCAGAGAAAAACAAGAAGTGTTGACTCCTTTATCTCCCTGGCAGGATCACCAACCCTACGCCTGGATGCCATTTGAACAGGCACTGGCCCAAGGGTCTGCTCTACGCATTCACTCTATTGGACCTGATTCCTCCTCAAGGGTCTGCTCTACGCATTCACTCTATTGGACCTGATTCCTCCTCAAGGGTCTGCTCTACGCATTCACTCTATTGGACCTGATTCCTCCCCAAGGGTCTGCTCTACGCATTCACTCTACTGGACCTGATTCCTCCTCAAGGGTCTGCTCTACGCATTCACTCTATTGGACCTGATTCCTCCTCAAGGGTCTGCTCTACGCATTCACTCTATTGGACCTGATTCCTCCAAGGGTCTGCTCTACGCATTCACTCTATTGGACCTGATTCCTCCAAGGGTCTGCTCTATGCATTCACTCTATTGGACCTGATTCCTCCTCAAGGGTCTGCTCTATACATTCACTCTATTGGACCTGATTCCTCCTCAAGGGTCTGCTCTACGCATTCACTCTATTGGACCTGATTCCTCCTCAAGGGTCTGCTCTACGCATTCACTCTATTGGACCTGATTCCTCCTCAAGGGTCTGCTCTACGCATTCACTCTATTGGACCTGATTCCTCCTCAAGGGTCTGCTCTATACATTCACTCTATTGGACCTGATTCCTCCTCAAGGGTCTGCTCTACGCATTCACTCTATTGGACCTGATTCCTCCAAGGGTCTGCTCTACGCATTCACTCTATTGGACCTGATTCCTCCTCAAGGGTCTGCTCTACGCATTCACTCTATTGGACCTGATTCCTCCTCAAGGGTCTGCTCTATGCATTCACTCTATTGGACCTGATTCCTCCTCAAGGGTCTGCTCTACGCATTCACTCTATTGGACCTGATTCCTCCTCAAGGGTCTGCTCTACGCATTCACTCTATTGGACCTGATTCCTCCTCAAGGGTCTGCTCTACGCATTCACTCTATTGGACCTGATTCCTCCTCAAGGGTCTGCTCTATACATTCACTCTATTGGACCTGATTCCTCCTCAAGGGTCTGCTCTACGCATTCACTCTATTGGACCTGATTCCTCCTCAAGGGTCTGCTCTACGCATTCACTCTATTGGACCTGATTCCTCCTCAAGGGTCTGCTCTACGCATTCACTCTATTGGACCTGATTCCTCCTCAAGGGTCTGCTCTACGCATTCACTCTATTGGACCTGATTCCTCCTCAAGGGTCTGCTCTACGCATTCACTCTATTGGACCTGATTCCTCCTCAAGGGTCTGCTCTAAGCATTCACTCTATTGGACCTGATTCCTCCCCAAGGGTCTGCTCTACGCATTCACTCTATTGGACCTGATTCCTCCCCAAGGGTCTGCTCTACGCATTCACTCTATTGGACCTGATTCCTCCTCAAGGGTCTGCTCTACGCATTCACTCTATTGGACCTGATTCCTCCTCAAGGGTCTGCTCTACGCATTCACTCTATTGGACCTGATTCCTCCTCAAGGGTCTGCTCTACGCATTCACTCTATTGGACCTGATTCCTCCAAGGGTCTGCTCTACGCATTCACTCTATTGGACCTGATTCCTCCAAGGGTCTGCTCTACGCATTCACTCTATTGGACCTGATTCCTCCTCAAGGGTCTGCTCTACGCATTCACTCTATTGGACCTGATTCCTCCAAGGGTCTGCTCTACGCATTCACTCTATTGGACCTGATTCCTCCTCAAGGGTCTGCTCTACGCATTCACTCTATTGGACCTGATTCCTCCAAGGGTCTGCTCTACGCATTCACTCTATTGGACCTGATTCCTCCAAGGGTCTGCTCTATGCATTCACTCTATTGGACCTGATTCCTCCTCAAGGGTCTGCTCTATACATTCACTCTATTGGACCTGATTCCTCCTCAAGGGTCTGCTCTACGCATTCACTCTATTGGACCTGATTCCTCCTCAAGGGTCTGCTCTACGCATTCACTCTATTGGACCTGATTCCTCCTCAAGGGTCTGCTCTACGCATTCACTCTATTGGACCTGATTCCTCCTCAAGGGTCTGCTCTATACATTCACTCTATTGGACCTGATTCCTCCTCAAGGGTCTGCTCTACGCATTCACTCTATTGGACCTGATTCCTCCAAGGGTCTGCTCTACGCATTCACTCTATTGGACCTGATTCCTCCTCAAGGGTCTGCTCTACGCATTCACTCTATTGGACCTGATTCCTCCTCAAGGGTCTGCTCTATGCATTCACTCTATTGGACCTGATTCCTCCTCAAGGGTCTGCTCTACGCATTCACTCTATTGGACCTGATTCCTCCTCAAGGGTCTGCTCTACGCATTCACTCTATTGGACCTGATTCCTCCTCAAGGGTCTGCTCTACGCATTCACTCTATTGGACCTGATTCCTCCTCAAGGGTCTGCTCTATACATTCACTCTATTGGACCTGATTCCTCCTCAAGGGTCTGCTCTACGCATTCACTCTATTGGACCTGATTCCTCCTCAAGGGTCTGCTCTACGCATTCACTCTATTGGACCTGATTCCTCCTCAAGGGTCTGCTCTACGCATTCACTCTATTGGACCTGATTCCTCCTCAAGGGTCTGCTCTACGCATTCACTCTATTGGACCTGATTCCTCCTCAAGGGTCTGCTCTACGCATTCACTCTATTGGACCTGATTCCTCCTCAAGGGTCTGCTCTAAGCATTCACTCTATTGGACCTGATTCCTCCCCAAGGGTCTGCTCTACGCATTCACTCTATTGGACCTGATTCCTCCCCAAGGGTCTGCTCTACGCATTCACTCTATTGGACCTGATTCCTCCTCAAGGGTCTGCTCTACGCATTCACTCTATTGGACCTGATTCCTCCTCAAGGGTCTGCTCTACGCATTCACTCTATTGGACCTGATTCCTCCTCAAGGGTCTGCTCTACGCATTCACTCTATTGGACCTGATTCCTCCAAGGGTCTGCTCTACGCATTCACTCTATTGGACCTGATTCCTCCAAGGGTCTGCTCTACGCATTCACTCTATTGGACCTGATTCCTCCTCAAGGGTCTGCTCTACGCATTCACTCTATTGGACCTGATTCCTCCAAGGGTCTGCTCTATGCATTCACTCTATTAGACCTGATTCCTCCTCAAGGGTCTGCTCTACGCATTCACTCTATTGGACCTGATTCCTCCAAGGGTCTGCTCTACGCATTCACTCTATTGGACCTGATTCCTCCTCAAGGGTCTGCTCTACGCATTCACTCTATTAGACCTGATTCCTCCTCAAGGGTCTGCTCTACGCATTCACTCTATTGGACCTGATTCCTCCTCAAGGGTCTGCTCTACGCATTCACTCTATTGGACCTGATTCCTCCTCAAGGGTCTGCTCTACGCATTCACTCTATTGGACCTGATTCCTCCTCAAGGGTCTGCTCTACGCATTCACTCTATTGGACCTGATTCCTCCTCAAGGGTCTGCTCTACGCATTCACTCTATTGGACCTGATTCCTCCTCAAGGGTCTGCTCTACGCATTCACTCTATTGGACCTGATTCCTCCAAGGGTCTGCTCTACGCATTCACTCTATTGGACCTGATTCCTCCAAGGGTCTGCTCTACGCATTCACTCTATTGGACCTGATTCCTCCTCAAGGGTCTGCTCTACGCATTCACTCTATTGGACCTGATTCCTCCAAGGGTCTGCTCTACGCATTCACTCTATTGGACCTGATTCCTCCAAGGGTCTGCTCTATGCATTCACTCTATTAGACCTGATTCCTCCTCAAGGGTCTGCTCTACGCATTCACTCTATTGGACCTGATTCCTCCAAGGGTCTGCTCTACGCATTCACTCTATTGGACCTGATTCCTCCTCAAGGGTCTGCTCTACGCATTCACTCTATTAGACCTGATTCCTCCTCAAGGGTCTGCTCTACGCATTCACTCTATTGGACCTGATTCCTCCTCAAGGGTCTGCTCTACGCATTCACTCTATTGGACCTGATTCCTCCTCAAGGGTCTGCTCTACGCATTCACTCTATTGGACCTGATTCCTCCTCAAGGGTCTGCTCTACGCATTCACTCTATTGGACCTGATTCCTCCTCAAGGGTCTGCTCTACGCATTCACTCTATTGGACCTGATTCCTCCTCAAGGGTCTGCTCTACGCATTCACTCTATTGGACCTGATTCCTCCTCAAGGGTCTGCTCTACGCATTCACTCTATTGGACCTGATTCCTCCCCAAGGGTCTGCTCTACGCATTCACTCTATTGGACCTGATTCCTCCCCAAGGGTCTGCTCTACGCATTCACTCTATTGGACCTGATTCCTCCTCAAGGGTCTGCTCTACGCATTCACTCTATTGGACCTGATTCCTCCAAGGGTCTGCTCTATGCATTCACTCTATTGGACCTGATTCCTCCTCAAGGGTCTGCTCTATACATTCACTCTATTGGACCTGATTCCTCCTCAAGGGTCTGCTCTACGCATTCACTCTATTGGACCTGATTCCTCCTCAAGGGTCTGCTCTACGCATTCACTCTATTGGACCTGATTCCTCCTCAAGGGTCTGCTCTACGCATTCACTCTATTGGACCTGATTCCTCCCCAAGGGTCTGCTCTACGCATTCACTCTATTGGACCTGATTCCTCCTCAAGGGTCTGCTCTACGCATTCACTCTATTGGACCTGATTCCTCCTCAAGGGTCTGCTCTACGCATTCACTCTATTGGACCTGATTCCTCCTCAAGGGTCTGCTCTACGCATTCACTCTATTGGACCTGATTCCTCCTCAAGGGTCTGCTCTACGCATTCACTCTATTGGACCTGATTCCTCCTCAAGGGTCTGCTCTACGCATTCACTCTATTGGACCTGATTCCTCCTCAAGGGTCTGCTCTACGCATTCACTCTATTGGACCTGATTCCTCCTCAAGGGTCTGCTCTACGCATTCACTCTATTGGACCTGATTCCTCCTCAAGGGTCTGCTCTACGCATTCACTCTATTGGACCTGATTCCTCCTCAAGGGTCTGCTCTACGCATTCACTCTATTGGACCTGATTCCTCCTCAAGGGTCTGCTCTACGCATTCACTCTATTGGACCTGATTCCTCCTCAAGGGTCTGCTCTACGCATTCACTCTATTGGACCTGATTCCTCCCCAAGGGTCTGCTCTACGCATTCACTCTACTGGACCTGATTCCTCCTCAAGGGTCTGCTCTATGCATTCACTCTATTGGACCTGATTCCTCCTCAAGGGTCTGCTCTACGCATTCACTCTATTGGACCTGATTCCTCCTCAAGGGTCTGCTCTACGCATTCACTCTATTGGACCTGATTCCTCCTCAAGGGTCTGCTCTACGCATTCACTCTATTGGACCTGATTCCTCCTCAAGGGTCTGCTCTACGCATTCACTCTATTGGACCTGATTCCTCCTCAAGGGTCTGCTCTACGCATTCACTCTATTGGACCTGATTCCTCCCGTTCTGGCCAGTGTAAGGACTCCAGCCTGGGGGTCCTGGAGGCGAGGAAATATTTCCCCTCCTTTACGACCAGCCTTGGTGGCTCCTCCTATGGGGGGACCTGCTCATGCATGCAAGATCTTCCACCCACATCCACAGGACCTGGGCCTCTGGGTCTGGCCCGTGAGGGGTCAAACCTGAACGCAGAGGGCCTGCGAATGTCGTCGCGATGATGGGAGAACACCTGCTGGTTCGACAGTTCAAGAGAGGCGTCAAGCGTGCCTGTGCCGGTTTCCAGATCTGTGGTCCCGTCCTGGGATCTGACTCTGGTACTGGATGCCCTATCACATCATTCCTTTGAGCCGCTGGAGAAGGTGGACCTGAAGTTTCTTCCGCTCTAATGGTTGCCCTGACAACTAATAATAATAATAACACTTTATTTGTATAGCACCTTTCATGACATGAAATGCAGCTCAAAGTGCTTTACAGAACAATGGAGAATAAAAGAAAAGCAAGGCAACGACAGTAATGCAATACAGTGAGGACATGAATAACAAAAACTAAAAAAAACTAAAAGATCAATTAAAAGCAATGTTGTAGAAGTGGGTCTTGAGCTGAGCTTTAAAAATGTCTACAGAGGCTGCCTGACGAAGGTACAGAGGGAGCTTGTTCCATGCAGACGGCCCGTATAGAAGCAAAAAGCTGCTTCCCCGTATTTTTTTGTTGCCATTTTTTTAGGCAAAGCGAGCAGGCCAGCAGTGGAAGACCTTAGCGGGCGGTTTGGGACATATTTAGGCAGGCAGTCATGTAGGTAGGAAGGTGCGAGACCATTGAGAGCTTTATAGACAAGTAAAATCATTTTAAAATCAATCCTAAAAACAACCGGAAGCCAGTGCAGTGATGCCAAAACTGGAGTAATATGTTCTCTCATCTTAGTTCTAGTTAAAACTCTGGCTGCTGCATTTTGGACAAGTTGTAATCTGTCAGTTGTTTTCTTAGGCAGTCCTGAAAAAAGTGCATTGCAGTAATCAAGCCGAGAAAAAACAAAGGCGTGGATTAGCGTTTTTGCATCGTCCAAGGACACATAGGCTCTGATTCGTGCAATATTTCTAAGGTGAAAAAAGGCAATCTTGGTAACATGATTAATGTGTGAATTAAAATTAAATTCGGAATCAATAATAACCCCCAGGTTCTTTACTGTACTGTTACTTTCTACAGTCAGGTTGCCAAGTCTGCTTAATATTGATTATTTCTGCTCACTAGAACCGATTATGAGAACTTCTGTCTTATCCTCATTTAGCTTGAGAAAGTTCTCACTCATCCAACATTTGATGCTAGACAGACAGGTAAGCAGCGGGTCTAAAGCACAGGGATCATCTGGAGCCACAAAAGATATAATTGGGTATCATCAGCATAGAAATGAAAATTGACTCCGTGATTGGCAATGAGTTCGCCCAATGGCAGTATGTACAAGGAGAAAAGCAGAGGGCCAAGAATCGAGCCCTGTGGAATACCAGAACTGATGTCGTGTTTGTCTGATTCAAACTCGGCTAGATTGACAAAGTAACTTCTGTTTGATAGGTAGGAGGAAAACCAGGACAGGGCCGTACCAGACAGGCCTATCCAGTGCTCCAGACGCTGTATTAAAATTGAGTGATCAATCATGTCAAATGCAGCCGTTAGATCTAGAAGTAAGAGAACGGATACATGTTTCTTGTCAGCAGACACCCTAAGATCATTCATTACTTTTACAAGTGCTGTTTCTGTGCTGTGACCTTTCCTAAAGCCTGATTGGAATTTGTTGTGCACATTATTGTTCTGTAGAAACACATCCAATTGATGAAAGATGCATTTTTCTAAAACCTTGCCCAGAAAGGGTAGATTTGAAATGGGTCGATAGTTACCCAAAACAGAGGGATCAAGATTGTGTTTCTTGAGAAGGGGCTTAACTACAGCAGTCTTCAGTGAGTCTGGGAAGACGCCTGATTGTAGAGAGCTGTTTACAATTTTTAGGATATCTCCAATCACACTGTCTAAGACTCTCTTTGAGAAAGGTGGTGGGAATTGTATCTAATAAACAGGAGGATGATGTCATCTGGGATATAGTTTTGCGGAGTTCGTCTTCATCAATTGCGCACATAGGCGGCGGGTGCGTTTTATCTTTGGGTAGGCTATAGAATTGCGTTGGGGGGGGACTCTCGCCGCCGCCGCAGATTTATTTATTTATTTATTTCCCAGATGGTCTAAAAATGAGTTATTTAGCATACTTTTACCAATGAATTAGCCTATACACAGACAACGACTTTTGGACGTCTTTTTCTCAAGTCTCGAGTCAGTCAGTGTAGATTACCCGGCAGTGTTGCTGCCCCTCCGAGAGTCGCGGCTCATGGCTCTCCACAGACGGCACAGACTCAGAGACAGCAGCCACTCCGCTGAATGTGTCAGTGTTGCTGCAGTGGTGTGAACTGTGAACCGTGCGGACATTGACTGGTGGTGCTGAGTTCTGACAGCCACTCACTCTTGCTGTTTCCCAAAACAAACCAGCGCGCGCTACTCTTTGCTACAAAGCGACTGGAAGGACGAGGTTTACAGACATACCAATAGTAGTCAATCATATGCTGATTAGGCCAGTTGCTGTATAGTGCAGGGGTTTTCAACCGGTGGTCCGCGGCCCCCTGGTGGTCCGCGGAGGTACTGCTGGTGGTCCGCAGGCAGGCATTCAGAAAAGTTATATTTTTGCCTTTTTTTTCTTTACTTTTTTTTTTACCTTTCTAATATATAATATAAAACTTATTTGCACTCTTTTTACTTGTTTGTAAATAATAATAACTTAAGTCGAATCTAACATTCAAAAAGTCAAGTGCTCAAGGTGTCAAATAAACCCAAAAAAAAGCTGACGGAGTTATCAGCTGCCAGCGGAACAACCATTCTGCTCTTCCACCCAACGCATGCATGCTTACCGTGCTTGCTGCCCAAGGCAAGCACATAATAATACGTTTGGGAAAGTCAAATCTCCCTGTCATAGAATTATAATATCTGCCGCGGATCGATTGAATAGTCTCACATAATACGTGACGTATTCATTATTCAATGTGCAACTTCTCAGTCTATCGTTGCCGAAAAGGCAGAGCTACAAGCTCACAACGCGATGCAGGTGCGGGCTCCACCGGGCCCGTCAGCGTCGCGTCTCCGTCAGGGAATGTTCCCGTTTTAATCAATGAAGGGTGGCTCCACTGCCCACGTTGTGTTGCGTTGCGTGACTGCATTAAAATTGCCCCGGTTGGCCGGTTCGTTTTTTGACGCACACGACGGAGGCGCAACACGCCCGGTGGAGCCCCGGTGTCGGTGTGAGCTTGTAGATTGGCTATTTTTGGTGCGTGACACCGTCGTACGATGATGTATACATTACGCTTTTAAAGGGACGGTACACAATGAACAGTTCCCTCTGTATGTTAGAAAGGTATACTGTATAAGGCCCTAGTAAAATGTAGTGCAGGTTGTAGGTTGGTTAAAATAAAGAGAAGATTATTAAAATAGAATAAGATAAAAATATATATTCTGTTTCTGTGTGTGTGTTTTGATAATAAAATACTTTGAAACATTTTTGTCCAGCTCATGAATGTAGCCTGTGATAGTGTGATTAGTGAGTAACAAGTAAGAAGAAAACAAAAAAAATCTTAACCCATGGTGCATGAATGCCCCACCACTATTGTGTCGGGTGGGTCCATCGTATAGATCTACGATGAACCCACCCGACACACCTGGTGGTCCCCAGGCTGCTGCTAGTCAGAATGGTGGTCCCTGGATCAAAACCAGTTGAAAACCCCTGGTATAGTGTATAGCTATAGCCTATCCGATCAGCGATCACCAGGGGGCAGCGACAACACACACACACACACACACACACAATAGCCTTCTATAATGCTGCGCACATATATTATATATATTTAAAAAAATACCCAGCATAATTTTTGGGAAGGCTAAGCCTTCCCTAGCCTTACGCACCCGCCGCCTATGATTGCGCAGAACGATAATAGGCTCCCCCTGGAGAGATCTACCCTGGGACCATTAGCTGCTGTTTGAAGGTTTGCGCTAGCAGCAGCACCATTCATAATATCAGCTCTAATGTTAAATATTTTGTTGTCAAAAAAGCATGCAAACTCATTACACTTAGCTTTAGAGGCCGGGAATGACTGCTTGTAGGACTGGGGGGGGGGGTTTAAAAGTCGATCAATGGTAGAGAATAGGACTCTGGCATTTTTCTTGTTCTCATTAATAATGCCAGAGAAATATGCCTGCCTTGCTAGACGCAAGGCTTTGTTATAGGCGACTGTTGACTTTTTCTCTAGGTGGATGGTGAGTTTGTTTTTTCTCCAAGCTCGCTCAGCTCTACGACATTCTTGCTTCAGTGAGTGTGAATGCTCATTTATCCAGGGTGTTACTCTGGTGTTATGTTTCTTTTTTGTTTTCAAAGGAGCCACTATATCAAGAGCTGACT
>NC_139697.1:104550363-104595363 GCF_964188405.1 Protomyctophum parallelum | reverse complement strand
TAACATCAGTCACTCTGCCGTTCACTGTAGTGGAAGAGGTGCGCCTGGTGAGGGTTTTACCCCCGCAGCTACGTCGAGTCCGCCTACAGGAAATATGTAGGCTGCGACCATGAGACCCGCTACGGAATCGGTCTATAGAGCACCGAAGTCCTGACGTAACTCGCTCATCCCTTCGATTCCCCTGTTCGCGGAAGTCATTTCTCTATGGAGAATAACATGGGGTGATCTTAATATCGTCTACTATAAGCGTTTTGGTCCAAAAATAAACAAGCTGTCTCTGCGTTATTGTCAGGGAGGTGTCTCTGTATCGTTTGCAACAGTCAGTCACTCATATATGATACAGTCTGCTTCTAGCGAAAATGTAACTAATTCAGTAGCAGTAACATTAGCGTTTTCTCTCAGTCAGTTGATTCTTCATATCCATTATGAGTGAAGCGGCCGGGATGACATGTTTATTTTTCAAACACAGTTCTTATATGAAGCAATCTAAAAATCCTCCTATGGCGATTTCAATGCAACTAAAAAAATACATGAACCTGGGGACTGACGCCCTCTACTGGAAGTGACGTCAGACTTTGGTGCTCTATAGGAGACAGGATCCTGCCCCTATGGGCCTCATGGCTACAGAAACAGGAGATAGGCTCCTGCCCCTATGGGCCTCATGGCTACAGAAACAGGAGATAGGCTCCTGCCCCTATGGGCCTCATGGCTACAGAAACAGGAGATAGGCTCCTGCCCCTATGGGCCTCATGGCTACATAAACAGGAGATAGGCTCCTGCCCCTATGGGCCTCATGGCTACAGAAACAGGAGATAGGCTCCTGCCCCTATGGGCCTCATGGCTACAGAAACAGGAGATAGGCTCCTGCCCCTATGGGCCTCATGGCTACAGAAACAGGAGATAGGCTCCTGCCCCTATGGGCCTCATGGCTACAGAAACAGGAGACAGGCTCCTGCCCCTATGGGCCTCATGGCTACAGAAACAGGAGACAGGCTCCTGCCCCTATGGGCCTCATGGCTACAGAAACAGGAGATAGGCTCCTGCCCCTATGGGCCTCATGGCTACAGAAACAGGAGATAGGCTCCTGCCCCTATGGGCCTCATGGCTACAGAAACAGGAGACAGGCTCCTGCCCCTATGGGCCTCATGGCTACAGAAACAGGATATAGGCTCCTGCCCCTATGGGCCTCATGGCTACAGAAACAGGAGACAGGCTCCTGCCCCTATGGGCCTCATGGCTACAGAAACAGGAGATAGGCTCCTGCCCCTATGGGCCTCATGGCTACAGAAACAGGAGATAGGCTCCTGCCCCTATGGGCCTCATGGCTACAGAAACAGGAGACAGGCTCCTGCCCCTATGGGCCTCATGGCTACAGAAACAGGATATAGGCTCCTGCCCCTATGGGCCTCATGGCTACAGAAACAGGAGATAGGCTCCTGCCCCTATGGGCCTCATGGCTACAGAAACAGGAGACAGGCTCCTGCCCCTATGGGCCTCATGGCTACAGAAACAGGATATAGGCTCCTGCCCCTATGGGCCTCATGGCTATGCAAGGCTACTTACTAATATACTACTACAAGCTCGATCTGTGAGCTTGTAGATCTGCTATTTTCAGCATGCAACCAAGAGTAAAATGACTTGTACTGGATCTCTTGTCCACTAAAGTCCCTTCCTTACATTTTAGTCTAGTTTTTATTTGTTGACGAAATTGTCAGTATATTTAGTCTTATTCATCATGGCTTAGTTTTCATTTAGTTTCCATTTAGTTTTCGTCAGTGAAACAAGGTAGTCGACCATAGACTGTACAAAATATGGACAAAGCGTCCCCCGGGTCTAACATGAACGTAAAATGAAGCCTGTCAGTCCTTGCACTGTAAGTCGCCATCTTTCTAGATCCGTTTGGGCCCAGCTGGCCATTGGCTGGCCCAGACAACGAGGCGGGACTTCCCCCCTTCTTCTACGTTGGTTTTTATTTTGACTGAACGGGGGTGGCTCCTGTTCATAGACTGTAACGGTAGCCACGCCCCTCAGAACATTCGCGACTTTATGGTCATTTTTTAAATAAATGGGCCCATAATTTTCCAAAAAGAATATTAAGACATGAGAAATGAGACTTTAAACTAGTGACTGGAAGCAGAAAGTATTCATGACCATGTTTATTAAGGTAATACAGTCTAGGTGAAGTTGGGCCCAAATACATGGACCTCTTTGGGCCCAATGACAGCGCCACAACAGGCCATTATATGAAGTCCCGATTTCCTTAGTGACTTCACGAAATATCTGTCTGACTGCCCCCCCTGTAGTCGACGGACATTCTTCATCATAGTTTTAGTCGACGAAAACAACACTGGCGTAGACATATCATTAACGTATAATGTATAGACATATCATTAACGTTTAACGTAGACATATCATTAACGTTTAACGTAGACATATCATTTCATAACGTGGTGTGCACCGTCTCTTCCAGAGTGACAGCTGAGCAGCATGAGGGGGTCAACACTAGCAGCCGACCTTTGACCTCCTGCACCGGAGAAGATGTCTGCTAGTGCCTCCTCCTCCTCCTCTTCCTCCTCTCAGGAAGGGGGAAGTAAGAACTGCAAGAAGGAGAAGGAGGGGAAGAAGAAGAGAAGGAAGGAGAGAGCGCGACACAAGGAGGCGGAGAGAGACAGAGGCTGGGAGTGGACCGGGAGCCATCTTGGCTCCGCGGACGGAAGGAGGGTCAAGGAGACGGAGCAGTGGACCGGCAGCCATCTTGGCTCCGCGGAAGGAAGGAGGGACAGGGAGACAGAGCAGTGGACTGGCAGCCATCTTGGCTCCGCGGAAGGAAGGAGGGACAGGGAGACAGAGCAGTGGACCGGCAGCCATCTTGGCTCCACGGACGGAAGGAGGGACAAGGAGACGAGGCACAAGGAGACAGTGCAGTGGAGCGGGAGCCATCTAGGCTCCAGCGGCAGCCATCTTGGCTCCAGCGGCAGCCATATTGGCTCCGGAGGTCCCTGTCATCAACTGGAGAACTCTGGGACATACTCTCCTCCGGACGGGGAACGAGCGGCAGCGGCGGTCCTCCTCCTCCGACCGGTGGGTGGGGACATTCCCGCGGCCAATCAGACGGGCCCTAGCGTCTCCCCGGCTCCGCCCAGCCCCGCCTTCTCCCTGGAGAGCAACAGTCCGTTCGCCAACGGCTTCCTCCACTTCGACTCGTCGCTGTTCGAGGACGACGAGGACGACGAGGACAACGACTACCGTCGCTACGACCGCTATAGCCACGAGGCGCTGCTCCCAGCCGGACGCCATGGAGGGGCTTTCTGTGGGAACAGTGTGGTGGAGCCCCCTGCTGGGAGCGTGGGGGGCGGCAGCACGTCAGAGGGTCACCGCCCTGCAGAGACCACGCCCACCACCACCACCGCCATGACATCATCATCAGCAGCAGGCCGAGACACGGCGGGCGTCAAGACGGTGTCGACGTCGTCCTCGGGGAAGGTGATGACGTCGTCGTCGGGGAAGGTGATGACGTCGTCGTCGTCGGGGAAGGTGATGACGTCGTCCTCGGGGAAGGTGATGACGTCGTCCTCGGGGAAGGTGATGACGTCGTCGTCCTCGGGGAAGGTGATGACGTCGTCGTCTGGGAAGGTGATGACGTCGTCGTCCTCGGGGAAGGTGATGACGTCGTCCTCGGGAAAGGTGATGACGTCGTCGTCGGGGAAGGTGATGACGTCGTCGTCAGGGAAGGTGATGACGTCGTCCTCGGGGAAGGTGATGACGTCGTCCTCGGGGAAAGTGATGACGTCGTCCTCGGGGAAAGTGATGACGTCGTCCTCGGGGAAAGTGATGACGTCGTCCTCGGGGAAAGTGATGACGTCGTCGTCTGGGAAGGTGATGACGTCGTCGTCGGGGAAGGTGATGACGTCGTCGTCGGGGAAGGTGATGACGTCGTCCTCGGGGAAGGTGATGACGCGGTCCCAGTGTTCGGGCGCAGAGCGCCGGAGGTACTGGGACGTCTCCGATGACGACTGGGAGAGCGACAGCGAGCTGTTCCGGTCCTCCACGGCAAGTTCACCTCCGTTTGCTTTACAATTTACAAGAATGTAGGCATTTAGCAGGTGCTCTTAATCCAGAGCGATTTACCGTGAGCAAGAACAAAAAAAAAAAAACATACAAAAAACATGCTATGTCTACATAAAGTGCTATCTAAGGCCTGGGCTATACGTATCTGGATCTTTTGCAAAAGGGATATTTTCGTCCTCTAAAAAAATCCCTGCCCATACGACCGACATTTGTGTCCACACACACACACGCAGAAACGCATTTAACACAGGATAGAATGACTGCAGTAGCAAGGTTTCAATTGTAGGCTACATTATATTATATGTATATGCAAAATACGATAAGGGTATCGCAACAGGCCCAGCCCCTAAGAATCTGAGCAGAAACATGTTGTGTTCAACAGGCCCAGCCCCTACGAATCTGAGCAGAAACATGTTGTGTTCAACAGGCCCAGCCCCTAAGAATCTGAGCAGAAACATGTTGTGTTCAACAGGCCCAGCCCCTAAGAATCTGAGCAGAAACATGTTGTGTTCAACAGGCCCAGCCCCTAAGAATCTGAGCAGAAACATGTTGTGTTGTGTTCAACAGGTCAGCAGCCCTAAGAAACAGACCAATCACGTGCCATCCGTGAAGTACTTGGAGGGAGAAGTGATCTGGGCCAAGGTCAACCGACGCCCCTGGTGGCCGTGCGAGGTGACCTCTGACCCCGACCAGGGGGTCTACCACCGGATCAAAGGTCAGCTCATTGGTGGAACACCTTGTAGGGCCTGTCCTCATTGGTGGAAACGTTGTAGAGCCTGTCCTCATTGGTGGAGACCTTGTAGAGCCTGTCCTCATTGGTGGAAACCTTGTAGAGCCTGTCCTCATTGGAGGAACACCTTGTAGGGCCTGTCCTCATTGGAGGAAACCTTGTAGAGCCTGTCCTCATTGGTGGAAACCTTGTAGGGCCTGTCCTCATTGGTGGAACACCTTGTAGGGCCTGTCCTCATTGGTGGAAACCTTGTAGGGCCTGTCCTCATTGGTGGAAACCTTGTAGGGCCTGTCCTCATTGGTGGAACACCTTGTAGGGCCTGTCCTCATTGGTGGAACACCTTGTAGGGCCTGTCCTCATTGGTGGAAACCTTGTAGGGCCTGTCCTCATTGGTGGAAACCTTGTAGAGCCTGTCCTCATTGGTGGAAACCTTGTAGGGTCTGTTTTGTACTGTATTTGTCCTTTTCAGGAAATGGAAATAAGAACCCGCGTTCTGACTTCCTCTGACTAGATCCAATCCAGCACGGAAGTCAATTCATATAGATAGATATTCAGATCGTGGCCATATTTGCCAGCAAGGTGTTAACTGGCTCTGGTCCATAGCTCTAATGCTCTGGTCCATAGCTCTAATGCTCTGCTCCATAGCTCTAATGCTCTGGTCCATAGCTCTAATGCTCTGCTCCATAGCTCTAATGCTCTGGTCCATAGCTCTAATGCTCTGGTCCATAGCTCTAATGCTCTGGTCCATAGTTCAGAGTGCTTCCACTAAGGAAAGTTAAACGCATCAATAAGGAGTTAATTTGGAACAGCACTAGTTGTATTGAATGTTGTGGTGTGGTTTCAGAGGACAGTGAGGTTGTAGTGAATGTTGTGGTGTGGTTTCAGAGGACAGTGAGTTTGTACTGAATGTTGTGGTGTGGTTTCAGAGGACAGTGAGGTTGTAGTGAATGTCGTGGTGTGGTTTCAGAGGACAGTGAGGTTGTAGTGAATGTTGTGGTGTGGTTTCAGAGGACAGTGAGGTTGTAGTGAATGTTGTGGTGTGGTTTCAGAGGACAGTGAGGTTGTAGTGAATGCTGTGGTGTGGTTTCAGAGGACAGTGAGGTTGTAGTGAATGTTGTGGTGTGGTTTCAGAGGACAGTGAGGTTGTAGTGAATGTTGTGGTGTGGTTTCAGAGGACAGTGAGGTTGTAGTGAATGTTGTGGTGTGGTTTCAGAGGACAGTGAGGTTGTAGTGAATGTTGTGGTGTGGTTTCAGAGGACAGTGAGGTTGTACTGAATGTTGTGGTGTGGTTTCATAGGACAGTGAGGTTGTAGTGAATGTTGTGGTGTGGTTTCAGAGGACAGTGAGGTTGTAGTGAATGTCGTGGTGTGGTTTCAGAGGACAGTGAGGTTGTACTGAATGCTGTGGTGTGGTTTCAGAGGACAGTGAGGTTGTAGTGAATGTTGTGGTGTGGTTTCAGAGGACAGTGAGGTTGTAGTGAATGTTGTGGTGTGGTTTCAGAGGACAGTGAGGTTGTAGTGAATGTTGTGGTGTGGTTTCAGAGGACAGTGAGGTTGTAGTGAATGTCGTGGTGTGGTTTCAGAGGACAGTGAGGTTGTAGTGAATGCTGTGGTGTGGTTTCAGAGGACAGTGAGGTTGTAGTGAATGCTGTGGTGTGGTTTCAGAGGACAGTGAGGTTGTAGTGAATGCTGTGGTGTGGTTTCAGAGGACAGTGAGGTTGTAGTGAATGTTGTGGTGTGGTTTCAGAGGACAGTGAGGTTGTAGTGAATGTTGTGGTGTGGTTTCAGAGGACAGTGAGGTTGTAGTGAATGCTGTGGTGTGGTTTCAGAGGACAGTGAGGTTGTAGTGAATGCTGTGGTGTGGTTTCAGAGGACAGTGAGGTTTTTAGTGAATGCTGTGGTGTGGTTTCAGAGGACAGTGAGGTTGTAGTGAATGTTGTGGTGTGGTTTCAGAGGACAGTGAGGTTGTAGTGAATGCTGTGGTGTGGTTTCAGAGGACAGGGAGGTTGTAGTGAATGCTGTGGTGTGGTTTCAGAGGACAGTGAGGTTGTTAGTGAATGTTGTGGTGTGGTTTCAGAGGACAGTGAGGTTGTAGTGAATGTCGTGGTGTGGTTTCAGAGGACAGTGAGGTTGTTAGTGAATGTTGTGGTGTGGTTTCAGAGGACAGTGAGGTTGTAGTGAATGTTGTGGTGTGGTTTCAGAGGACAGTGAGGTTGTAGTGAATGCTGTGGTGTGGTTTCAGAGGACAGTGAGGTTGTTAGTGAATGCTGTGGTGTGGTTTCAGAGGACAGTGAGGTTGTAGTGAATGCTGTGGTGTGGTTTCAGAGGACAGTGAGGTTGTAGTGAATGCTGTGGTGTGGTTTCAGAGGACAGTGAGGTTGTAGTGAATGTTGTGGTGTGGTTTCAGAGGACAGTGAGGTTGTAGTGAATGCTGTGGTGTTGTTTCAGAGGACAGTGAGGTTGTACTGAATGCTGTGGTGTGGTTTCAGAGGACAGTGAGGTTGTACTGAATGCTGTGGTGTGGTTTCAGAGGACAGTGAGGTTGTACTGAATGCTGTGGTGTGGTTTCAGAGGACAGTGAGGTTGTAGTGAATGTTGTGGTGTGGTTTCAGAGGACAGTGAGGTTGTAGTGAATGTTGTGGTGTGGTTTCAGAGGACAGGGAGGTTGTAGTGAATCCTGTGGTGTGGTTTCAGAGGACAGTGAGGTTGTACTGAATGCTGTGGTGTGGTTTCAGAGGACAGTGAGGTTGTAGTGTATGTTGTGGTGTGGTTTCAGAGGACAGTGAGGTTGTAGTGAATGCTGTGGTGTGGTTTCAGAGGACAGTGAGGTTGTACTGAATGCTGTGGTGTGGTTTCAGAGGACAGTGAGGTTGTACTGAATGTTGTGGTGTGGTTTCAGAGGACAGTGAGGTTGTACTGAATGTTGTGGTGTGGTTTCAGAGGACAGTGAGGTTGTAGTGAATGTTGTGGTGTGGTTTCAGAGGACAGTGAGGTTGTAGTGAATGCTGTGGTGTGGTTTCAGAGGACAGTGAGGTTGTAGTGAATGTCGTGGTGTGGTTTCAGAGGACAGTGAGGTTGTACTGAATGCTGTGGTGTGGTTTCAGAGGACAGTGAGGTTGTAGTGAATGTTGTGGTGTGGTTTCAGAGGACAGTGAGGTTGTAGTGAATGCTGTGGTGTGGTTTCAGAGGACAGTGAGGTTGTAGTGAATGTCGTGGTGTGGTTTCAGAGGACAGTGAGGTTGTACTGAATGCTGTGGTGTGGTTTCATAGGACAGTGAGGTTGTAGTGAATGTTGTGGTGTGGTTTCAGAGGACAGTGAGGTTGTAGTGAATGCTGTGGTGTGGTTTCAGAGGACAGTGAGGTTGTAGTGAATGTTGTGGTGTGGTTTCAGAGGACAGTGAGGTTGTAGTGAATGTTGTGGTGTGGTTTCAGAGGACAGTGAGGTTGTAGTGAATGCTGTGGTGTGGTTTCAGAGGACAGTGAGGTTGTAGTGAATGCTGTGGTGTGGTTTCAGAGGACAGTGAGGTTGTAGTGAATGCTGTGGTGTGGTTTCAGAGGACAGTGAGGTTGTAGTGAATGCTGTGGTGTGGTTTCAGAGGACAGTGAGGTTGTAGTGAATGCTGTGGTGTGGTTTCAGAGGACAGTGCGGTTGTAGTGAATGTTGTGGTGTGGTTTCAGAGGACAGTGAGGTTGTAGTGAATGTTGTGGTGTGGTTTCAGAGGACAGGGAGGTTGTACTGAATGCTGTGGTGTGGTTTCAGAGGACAGTGAGGTTGTAGTGAATGCTGTGGTGTGGTTTCAGAGGACAGTGAGGTTGTAGTGAATGTCGTGGTGTGGTTTCAGAGGACAGTGAGGTTGTACTGAATGCTGTGGTGTGGTTTCAGAGGACAGTGAGGTTGTAGTGAATGCTGTGGTGTGGTTTCAGAGGACAGTGAGCGGCCCTGTCGGCTCTACTACGTCAGGACGTTCGGCCTCCCGGTGGAGACGAGCTGGGTGGAGGGCAGAGCCACGCACCTCTTTCAGACTGGAGAAGACTTTGAGGAGCTCCCCCTACCTCACAGGAGGAGGAAACAGAAAGTTGACAACAACAACAACAACAACACTGTAATTATCTTTAAGATGCTATCAAAAAACCTTTAAATACACGGCAATCTAATACCTGTAAAATGTTATCCACGTAATGTGTAGGCCTACACACAACTAGAGACATACACTGCAATGGAATGTTATTCAACATACTGTATATGTACAACTACGATGGTTACATCAATCACTATTTTGTGATCATGTACATTTTGTTAGTGAAGAAAAGGCGGCCATTTGAGTGCTCGGATCACCAACTTTTCCTCAGCCTTTCAGTCCCTTTGGTCTTTGAAGCACCAGCCGTCTTTTTGAGGGATTCAGAAACGGGTCTCAAGGCGACGTATTTCCTGTAGGCGGTTTATACCTACTACAGTGAATGGTAGAGTGACTGATGTTAGTTTGCCTCAAACTTTACTCTTTTACCTGCTTTTTACTGACACTAACATTGCAAAGATGCTCCAGAACATCGGTATGAACCTGTGTAGTTTATGGCTGCTCCAACAGTAGAGATGAACCTGTGTAGTTTATGGCTGCTCCAACAGTAGAGATGAACCTGTGTAGTTTATGGCTGCTCCAACAGTAGAGATGAACCTGTGTAGTTTATGGCTGCTCCAACAGTAGATATGAACCTGTGTAGTTTATGGCTGCTCCAACAGTAGAGATGAACCTGTGTAGTTTATGGCTGCTCCAACAGTAGAGGTGAACCTGTGTAGTTTATGGCTGCTCCAACAGTAGAGATGAACCTGTGTAGTTTATGGCTGCTCCAACAGTAGATATGAACCTGTGTAGTTTATGGCTGCTCCAACAGTAGAGATGAACCTGTGTAGTGTATGGCTGCTCCAACAGTAGAGGTGAACCTGTGTAGTTTATGGCTGCTCCAACAGTAGAGATGAACCTGTGTAGTTTATGGCTGCTCCAACAGTAGAGATGAACCTGTGTAGTTTATGGCTGCTCCAACAGTAGAGATGAACCTGTGTAGTTTATGGCTGCTCCAACAGTAGAGATGAACCTGTGTAGTTTATGGCTGCTCCAACAGTAGAGATGAACCTGTGTAGTTTATGGCTGCTCCAACAGTAGAGATGAACCTGTGTAGTTTATGGCTGCTCCAACAGTAGAGATGAACCTGTGTAGTTTATGGCTGCTCCAACAGTAGAGATGAACCTGTGTAGTTTATGGCTGTTCCAACAGTAGAGATGAACCTGTGTAGTTTATGGCTGCTCCAACAGTAGAGATGAACCTGTGTAGTTTATGGCTGCTCCAACAGTAGAGATGAACCTGTGTAGTTTATGGCTGCTCCAACAGTAGAGATGAACCTGTGTAGTTTATGGCTGCTCCAACAGTAGAGGTGAACCTGTGTAGTTTATGGCTGCTCCAACAGTAGAGATGAACCTGTGTAGTTTATGGCTGCTCCAACAGTAGAGATGAACCTGTGTAGTTTATGGCTGCTCCAACAGTAGAGATGAACCTGTGTAGTTTATGGCTGCTCCAACAGTAGTAGAGATGAACCTGTGTAGTTTATGGCTGCTCCAACAGTAGTAGAGATGAACCTGTGTAGTTTATGGCTGCTCCAACAGTAGAGATGGACCTGTGTAGTTTATGGCTGCTCCAACAGTAGAGATGAACCTGTGTAGTTTATGGCTGCTCCAACAGTAGAGATGAACCTGTGTAGTTTATGGCTGCTCCAACAGTAGAGATGAACCTGTGTAGTTTATGGCTGCTCCAACAGTAGAGATGAACCTGTGTAGTTTATGGCTGCTCCAACAGTAGAGATGAACCTGTGTAGTTTATGGCTGCTCCAACAGTAGAGATGAACCTGTGTAGTTTATGGCTGTTCCAACAGTAGAGATGAACCTGTGTAGTTTATGGCTGTTCCAACAGTAGAGATGAACCTGTGTAGTTTATGGCTGCTCCAACAGTAGAGATGAACCTGTGTAGTTTATGGCTGCTCCAACAGTAGAGATGAACCTGTGTAGTTTATGGCTGCTCCAACAGTAGAGATGAACCTGTGTAGTTTATGGCTGCTCCAACAGTAGAGATGAACCTGTGTAGTTTATGGCTGCTCCAACAGTAGAGGTGAACCTGTGTAGTTTATGGCTGCTCCAACAGTAGAGATGAACCTGTGTAGTTTATGGCTGCTCCAACAGTAGAGATGAACCTGTGTAGTTTATGGCTGCTCCAACAGTAGAGATGAACCTGTGTAGTTTATGGCTGCTCCAACAGTAGAGATGAACCTGTGTAGTTTATGGCTGCTCCAACAGTAGTAGAGATGAACCTGTGTAGTTTATGGCTGCTCCAACAGTAGTAGAGATGAACCTGTGTAGTTTATGGCTGCTCCAACAGTAGAGATGAACCTGTGTAGTTTATGGCTGCTCCAACAGTAGAGATGAACCTGTGTAGTTTATGGCTGCTCCAACAGTAGAGATGAACCTGTGTAGTTTATGGCTGCTCCAACAGTAGAGATGAACCTGTGTAGTTTATGGCTGCTCCAACAGTAGAGATGAACCTGTGTAGTTTATGGCTGCTCCAACAGTAGAGATGAACCTGTGTAGTTTATGGCTGCTCCAACAGTAGAGATGAACCTGTGTAGTTTATGGCTGCTCCAACAGTAGAGATGAACCTGTGTAGTTTATGGCTGCTCCAACAGTAGAGATGAACCTGTGTAGTTTATGGCTGTTCCAACAGTAGAGATGAACCTGTGTAGTTTATGGCTGCTCCAACAGTAGAGATGAACCTGTGTAGTTTATGGCTGCTCCAACAGTAGAGATGAACCTGTGTAGTTTATGGCTGCTCCAACAGTAGAGATGAACCTGTGTAGTTTATGGCTGCTCCAACAGTAGAGATGAACCTGTGTAGTTTATGGCTGTTCCAACAGTAGAGATGAACCTGTGTAGTTTATGGCTGTTCCAACAGTAGAGATGAACCTGTGTAGTTTATGGCTGCTCCAACAGTAGAGGTGAACCTGTGTAGTTTATGGCTGCTCCAACAGTAGAGGTGAACCTGTGTAGTTTATGGCTGCTCCAACAGTAGAGATGAACCTGTGTAGTTTATGGCTGCTCCAACAGTAGAGGTGAACCTGTGTAGTTTATGGCTGCTCCAACAGTAGAGATGAACCTGTGTAGTTTATGGCTGCTCCAACAGTAGAGGTGAACCTGTGTAGTTTATGGCTGCTCCAACAGTAGAGATGAACCTGTGTAGTTTATGGCTGCTCCAACAGTAGAGGTGAACCTGTGTAGTTTATGGCTGCTCCAACAGTAGAGATGAACCTGTGTAGTTTATGGCTGCTCCAACAGTAGAGGTGAACCTGTGTAGTTTATGGCTGCTCCAACAGTAGAGATGAACCTGTGTAGTTTATGGCTGCTCCAACAGTAGAGATGAACCTGTGTAGTTTATGGCTGCTCCAACAGTAGAGATGAACCTGTGTAGTTTATGGCTGCTCCAACAGTAGAGATGAACCTGTGTAGTTTATGGCTGCTCCAACAGTAGAGATGAACCTGTGTAGTTTATGGCTGCTCCAACAGTAGAGATGAACCTGTGTAGTTTATGGCTGCTCCAACAGTAGAGATGAACCTGTGTAGTTTATGGCTGCTCCAACAGTAGAGATTAACCTGTGTAGTTTATGGCTGCTCCAACAGTAGAGATGAACCTGTGTAGTTTATGGCTGCTCCAACAGTAGAGGTGAACCTGTGTAGTTTATGGCTGCTCCAACAGTAGAGATGAACCTGTGTAGTTTATGGCTGATCCAACAGTAGAGGTGAACCTGTGTAGTTTATGGCTGCTCCAACAGTAGAGATGAACCTGTGTAGTTTATGGCTGCTCCAACAGTAGAGGTGAACCTGTGTAGTTTATGGCTGCTCCAACAGTAGAGATG
The DNA here is from genome assembly GCF_964188405.1 of Protomyctophum parallelum. NCBI lineage: Eukaryota > Metazoa > Chordata > Actinopteri > Myctophiformes > Myctophidae > Protomyctophum > Protomyctophum parallelum. The sequence goes on along the minus strand of NC_139697.1, from coordinate 104,582,616 downwards.
AACCTGTGTAGTTTATGGCTGCTCCAACAGTAGAGGTGAACCTGTGTAGTTTATGGCTGCTCCAACAGTAGAGATGAACCTGTGTAGTTTATGGCTGCTCCAACAGTAGAGGTGAACCTGTGTAGTTTATGGCTGCTCCAACAGTAGAGATGAACCTGTGTAGTTTATGGCTGCTCCAACAGTAGAGATGAACCTGTGTAGTTTATGGCTGCTCCAACAGTAGAGATGAACCTGTGTAGTTTATGGCTGCTCCAACAGTAGAGATGAACCTGTGTAGTTTATGGCTGCTCCAACAGTAGAGGTGAACCTGTGTAGTTTATGGCTGCTCCAACAGTAGAGGTGAACCTGTGTAGTTTATGGCTGCTCCAACAGTAGAGATGAACCTGTGTAGTTTATGGCTGCTCCAACAGTAGTAGAGATGAACCTGTGTAGTTTATGGCTGCTCCAACAGTAGTAGAGATGAACCTGTGTAGTTTATGGCTGCTCCAACAGTAGAGATGAACCTGTGTAGTTTATGGCTGCTCCAACAGTAGAGATGAACCTGTGTAGTTTATGGCTGCTCCAACAGTAGAGATGAACCTGTGTAGTTTATGGCTGCTCCAACAGTAGAGATGAACCTGTGTAGTTTATGGCTGCTCCAACAGTAGTAGAGATGAACCTGTGTAGTTTATGGCTGCTCCAACAGTAGAGATGAACCTGTGTAGTTTATGGCTGCTCCAACAGTAGAGATGAACCTGTGTAGTTTATGGCTGCTCCAACAGTAGAGATGAACCTGTGTAGTTTATGGCTGCTCCAACAGTAGTGGCAACATAAAAAAAAAGAAGGCATGAAGTATAAACCGCAGATATGTCGTCTCCGCCTACAGGAAATACGTTGCCTGCGACCATGAGACCTGTTTCTGTCTCTACAGCTTGTCGTCACAACTCATGGCACATCTGCCATTGACAATGAAAGTATCATTTACGTCATATGTGGCCTTTTTTTAAACACAAAAAGCCTTTTTAACCTTTTTCTGCACCTCCATTGAGCACCATAGTTGATTATCTTTTTTCACTTTCACAGTTTGTTAGTGTTTAACTAGTGCTATTTATATACCGATCACCTCAGGAGTATCAGGTTAAATGATGTCCTGTACATGTCTTCCTAGGCCACTAACAGGTATGTGCCTCCTGTCCTCCCACAGATCTCCAAGCGTTATAAAGAGTCGTGGACGTCCAGCGTCCTGGAGGCGGAGTCCGTTCTGACAGAGAGACGCCGACTGTTCTCCTCCCTGGACGACGACCCCGCCTCCGCCCCGGACGCCCTGCCCCTTTCCAACGCTCCTCCTCCGATGGCGAGTCACGCGGCCAGCCGCCGGTCCACGTCAGCCCATCGGAGCACTTTGAGAAAACCTCCCGGCGAGACGGAGCGTCGTGGGAGTACTTTGGGAGTACGACGTGGTGGCACCGCCGGCAAAGACCCTTCGCTTCGGAGCGACGACGACGAAGGAGAATGTCCTTACTCTGACCCGGACGATGGAGAATGTCCTTACTCTGACCTGGACTCGGTCCCCAAGATCCTGTGTCCCACGGCTCTGGACCGGCAGAGGAAACCACCGCTCCACAGCCCGCCCCCTCCTCCTCTGTGTCCCGCGCCGAAGGAGGTGAAGAGGCAGCCGGAGGTTCAGAGGGGTTTGTGGTTCAGCAAGGCGGGGAAGGACCGACGGCCCAAAAAGACCACCGGCGCCGCCCCGGACCGCACGCTGTTCTGCCGGAGCCCGCCGTGTAAGAAGAAAAGCCAAGCGGCGTCTGCCGCCGCCGGCGGCAGAAAGACCCCGGCCTCCGTCGTCGTAACCGCCGTCGGTCGGCCGATTGACCAATCGGGGTGCCGCGTGGAGAAGCAGAAAGCCTCGGTTTCCGTGGCGACTCCTGCTGGCGCATTTTCTGACCAACCGCAATGTTCGAAAGGTAAAAAAAGCACTCCACTCACAAGCAGGACCTGGGGTCTGTTTGGCGGGTCCACTGGCCAATCGGGTCTGTTTGGCGGGTCCGCTGGCCAATGGGGTCTGTCGGGGAAGCAAAGGAATACGCTCTGTGCCGCAGTCGGCGTGCTCTCTGACCAATCGGGACACCTCAATGCCAGTCACATTGACCAATCACTAGGATGCTCAGGGAACCAAAAGACCCCAGCCTCTGCTGAGACTGACAGGCATTCTGGCCAATTAGAACCTTCAAACGGCAATAAGACACTTGCCGATGCTGGGACACTAGGTGAAATGGCCGGGGTGGCTGCAAGACTCACTGGCCAATCAGGGACATCGGGGAAGCCACATGGCTCGGCCTCTGTTAAGGCGTCCGCGCACTCTGACCAATCACGACGCTCAAAGCGAAAAAAGAAAGCGTCCGGACCTACCGTCACGCTTCCCGACCCGGTTCCAGACGTTAGTTTCCGCAACCAACCGGGTTCTCCGGAGGGATCCGCTGCTGAATTGTCTGACCAATCAGAAGAACACTCGGCCAGTAAAAAGTCCCGTGAAGCCACCCCGCTCCCGGAGGAACCGGTGCGTGAGGAGCGTAAAAGGACGCCGCCGTCCGGTGACGGCTCCGTCTGCCGATCAAACCGGTCGGTAAAAGAAACGATACCGAGCGCCAGTGTGCCAGCGGTGAGATTGAACAGTGTACAAGGGAAGAAGATCCCGGTGTTCTCGGACCAACGGGAGCGCTCGGAGAGCAGAAGGACACCACAGATCGTCCACTCGCCGTGGTCAGGAGGTAAAAGGATGCGAGTGTCCTTAGAGCAGTTGGACAGCAGCGCAGTCGGCAGGAAGAAGTCCTTAGAGCAGTTGGACAGCAGCGCAGCCGGCAGAAAGAAGTCCTTAGAGCAGTTGGACAGCAGCGCAGCCGGCACGAAGAAGTCCTTAGAGCAGTTGGACAGCAGCGCAGCCGGCACGAAGAAGTCCTTAGAGCAGTTGGACAGCAGCGCAGCCGGCAGGAAGAAGTCCTTAGAGCAGTTGGACAGCAGCGCAGCCGGCACGAAGAAGTCCTTAGAGCAGTTGGACAGCAGCGCAGCCGGCAGAAAGAAGTCCTTAGAGCAGTTGGACAGCAGCGCAGTCGGCAGAAAGAAGTCCTTAGAGCAGTTGGACAGCAGCGCAGTCGGCAGGAAGAAGTCCTTAGAGCAGTTGGACAGCAGCGCAGCCGGCAGGAAGAAGTCCTTAGAGCAGTTGGACAGCAGCGCAGTCGGCAGAAAGAAGTCCTTAGAGCAGTTGGACAGCAGCGCAGTCGGCAGGAAGAAGTCCTTAGAGCAGTTGGACAGCAGCGCAGCCGGCAGAAAGAAGTCCTTAGAGCAGTTGGACAGCAGCGCAGTCGGCAGGAAGAAGTCCTTAGAGCAGTTGGACAGCAGCGCAGTCGGCAGGAAGAAGTCCTTAGAGCAGTTGGACAGCAGCGCAGCCGGCAGAAAGAAGTCCTTAGAGCAGTTGGACAGCAGCGCAGCCGGCAGAAAGAAGTCCTTAGAGCAGTTGGACAGCAGCGCAGCCGGCAGAAAGAAGTCCTTAGAGCAGTTGGACAGCAGCGCAGTCGGCAGAAAGAAGTCCTTAGAGCAGTTGGACAGCAGCGCAGTCGGCAGAAAGAAGTCCTTAGAGCAGTTGGACAGCAGCGCAGTCGGCAGAAAGAAGTCCTTAGAGCAGTTGGACAGCAGCGCAGCTGGCAGGAAGAAGTCCTTAGAGCAGTTGGACAGCAGCGCAGCCGGCAGAAAGAAGTCCTTAGAGCAGTTGGACAGCAGCGCAGTCGGCAGGAAGAAGTCCTTAGAGCAGTTGGACAGCAGCGCAGCCGGCAGGAAGAAGTCCTTAGAGCAGTTGGACAGCAGCGCAGCCGGCAGGAAGAAGTCCTTAGAGCAGTTGGACAGCTGCGCAGCCGGCAGAAAGAAGTCCCTAGAGCAGTTGGACAGCTGCGCAGCCGGCAGAAAGAAGCCGGCCATTAGCGTGAACCCTAGCGGTGGGTTTGGCTTACCGTCCGACCAATCAGAACCAAGGTTAGAAGGCAAAACGATAGCGTCCTCTGCCGTGACGAGGATGTCTGTCCCTGACCGATTAGGCAGCTCAGAACCCCAAACCCCTCTCGCTCGCCGAACCAATAGTGTCACTGCTCTCGGTCTTACTGCTAAGAGTACCCCGTGCTCTGACATGTCAGAATTAGAGTCAAAGTCAAAGAAGGAAGGACTACACGAGTCAAATGAACTAGACAAACCCAAGAAAGGCCTACACAAGTCAAATCAATCAACACGTCAACTCATAGATGCACCCAAGAAACATGAACAGAAGTTAAAGAAACACGCAGAAGGACCTAATGAAATTCCACAGCAGTCAAATGTCATTTCAGACGAATCAACTAGAGACATGTGTGTGTCAGGTCACCAATGTCAAGACAATGTGAATGAAGATGTACCAATGAAGGTTTTATGTGAACCCAGGAACGAGTCCAGAAAGGCTTCAGACAAACCCAACGAAGAGCTGAAGGAATCCAAGACGTTTCCAGAACAACGATCCAAGCGGGATCGACACAAGTCAAGTAAACAACCAGATGGAAGGAATCCAGACTTGCATACATTAGAAAAAACAGTCATTGATATAATGAATAACGATATACCCAGGTCAACGGACGTCCTAGAAGAACCAAAGAATGATCTCCATGATTCAAAGAAGATGTTAAACAAACCAAACAAAAATCTAAAGTCAAAAAAGGTTCTAGACCAATCAAACACACCTCCACACAAGTCTACGCAACTTCCAGATCAATCAATTAAGGATTCGCATACGTCACGGATTCTAGACCAATCTCATAAACGTCTGCACAAGTCTATGAAGCTGCTGGACCAATCAATTAACGATTCACATAAGTCAAAGGTTCTAAGCCAATCGCGTAAAGATCAACATGAGTCAAAGAAGGTTTTGGACCCGACAAATAAACACCCACACAAATCTACAAAACTTCTCGACCAATCAATTAAAGATTCCCACAAGTCAAAGGTTCTAGACCAATCAATTAAAGATTCCCATAAGTCAAAGGTTCTAGACCAATCAATTAAAGATCCCCACAAGTCAAAGTTTCTAGACCAATCAATTAAAGATCCACACAAGGCAAAGTTTCTAGACCAATCAAATAGAGATCCACATAAGTCAAAGGTTCTAGACCAGACCGATGAATTCCCACAGGAGTCAGAGAAGATTCCAGACCAATCAAACAAAGATGCTCACAAGTTGAAGAAAGCTCTAGACCAATCAAATACAGATCTACAAAAGTCGAAGAAGGTTCTAGACCAATCAAATACAGATCCACACAAGTCGAAGAAGGTTCCAGACCAATCAAATACAGATCCACACAAGTCGAAGAAGGTTCCAGACCAATCAAACACAAATCCACACAAGTCGAAGAAGGTTCCAGACCAATCAAATACAGATCCACACACGTCGAAGAAGGTTCCAGACCAATCAAATAAAGATCTGCCCAAATCTACAAAACGTCTCGACCAATCAATTAAAGATTCACACAAGGCAAAAGTTCTAGACCAATCAAATAAAGATTCCCATAAGTCAAAGGTTCTAGAACAATCAATTAAAGATTCACACAAGGCAAAGTTTCTAGACCAATCAAATAGAGATCCACATAAGTCAAAGTTTCTAGATCAGACCGATGAATTCCCACAGGAGTCAGAGAAGATTCCAGACCAATCAAACAAAGATGCTCACAAGTTGAAGAAAGCTCTAGACCAATCAGATACAGATCTACAAAAGTCGAAGAAGGTTCTAGACCAATCAAATAAAGATCCACGCGAGGCAAAGTTTCTAGACCAATCAAATAAAGATCCACTCGAGGCAAAGTTTCTAGACCAATCAAATAAAGATCCACGCGAGGCAAAGGTTCTAGACCAATCAGATAAAGATCCACGCGAGGCAAAGGTTCTAGACCAATCAAACAAAGATGCTCACAAGTTGAAGAAAGCTCTAGACCAATCAGATAAAGATCCACACAAGTCGAAGAAGGTTCTAGACCAATCAAACAAAGATCCACACAAGTCAAAGGTTCTAGACCAATCAAATAAAGGTATATACAGGTCGAAGAAGGTTCTTGACCAATCAGATAAACATTCACACGAGTCAAAGGTTCTTGACCAATCAAATAAAGGTATATACAGGTCGAAGAAGGTTCTTGACCAATCAGATAAACATTCACACGAGTCAAAGGTTCCAGAGCAGACAAATAAACGTCAACACGAGTCAAAGGTCTTAGACCAATCAAATGCAGAGCTACATGAGTCAAAGAAAGCTCTAGACCAATCAACTACAGATCTACACAAGTCATATAAGTTTCTTGTCAAATCGAATGAAGATCCAACAGAGTCAAAGAATGCTGTGGACCAATCGGATAAAGATCAGAACAAGTTAAGGCTTCTAAATCAGTCAAATAAGGATGCACATGTGTCAAAGAGGGCTCTGGACCAATCACATATAGATTCACACAAGTCGAAGAAGGTTCTAGACCAATCGAATAAAGGTCCACTTGAAATGAAGACATTTCTGGGGCAATCAGATGCAGATCCACACGAGTTGAAAGTCAAGTCGAATGAAGTTCCACAGAAATCAAAGGAAGATCACTGTGGATCAATGCAAATGTTAAACAAACCGAACAACAGTCGGCACGAGTCAAAGAAGGTCCCAGACCAATCGAATATACATCCACACAAATTGAAGAGAAGCCTGGATCAGTCAATTGAGCATCCACTTGAGACGAAGAAGGTTCTGGTCCAATCCAGTACAGATCTGCAGGACTTAAATGTCCTAGACCAGTTGAGTAAACATCCACACGGGTCAAATAAGTCTATAGACCAATCAAGTATCGAGCCACGTGAGTCAAAGAATGTTCTTGCTCAGTCAAAAAGAGATCCACACAAGATAAAGGTTCCAAAACAACGGAGCCCAGAGTCACACGTAGACCGGTCTAATGAAGGTCCACTTCGGTCAAAGAAGGTTCCATATAAGTCAAATGAAAATCTACACAAGACAGAGAGGGTCGCACATAGGCCAAATAAAGACCGACATGAGCCAAACAGAATTATAGACCAATCAAATAATCAGCTACACGAGTCGGAAGAACGTGCACACCAATCAAATAAAGACCCACGTGAGTCGAAGACGGTTCTGGACCAATCAAATAAAGACTTGCGTGAACTGAAGAAGGCTCTACGTCAATCGAATAAATATCCGAAAAAGTCAAAGTTTCTTGATCAGTCAGACGAAGATACACCCGAGTCGAAGAAGATTCCAGACCAATCGACTGGACATCCACAGGAGTCGAAGGTCCTAGACCAATTACGTGAGTGTCCACACATCACGTCGAATCAGCTTCTACGCCAATCGAGTAAAGAGCCACATGAGTCCCGAGAGAAGGTTCCCCATCAGTCGAATGAAGGTCTCGACGAGTCCAAGGCGTTTGCAGATCGGTCTAATAAAGGTCTGCTGGAGTCAATGAAGGTCCTCTATCAGTCCAGTAAAAATCTACACGAGACAAAGAAGGTTCTACATAGGTCAAATAAAGACCCACATGAGTCACAGAAGGTTCTAGACCAATCACATAAGGACTCACATGAGTCACAGAAGGTTCTAGACCAATCACATAAGGACTCACATGAGTCACAGAAGGTTCTAGACCAATCACATACGGACTCACATGAGTCACAGAAGGTTCTAGACCAATCACATGAAGACGCACAGCAGTTGGAGAATGTCCTAGACCAATCGAATAGAGATCCGACCGAGTCGCAGACCAGAGTTCCAGATCCGGTGAATGTAGATCCACTGGAGGGGAAGGTTCTAGATCCGCATGCGTCGCAGCAGCTTCTCGACGAGTCGAATGCAGACGCGCAGCACGAGACGAAAGAGATCCTAAACCAATCGGACACAGATCCGCTCGAACTCGCAAAGGCGGGTCTGGATCAGTCGAATACATCTCCACGCCTTTTCAGGTCGAAGAAGAACGTTTCAGATCGGTCGAGTGGACCTCCGGTCGAGTCAGAGACATCGAACACGCGATCAAAGGCCGTCGTAGAACCAGAGCAGCCGCCCCACCTCCCTGCGAGCAGCCGTCTGATGAGCAGCGCCCTCCGGGCTGCGGAGGAGGAGGCTCAGCGGGAGAGGAAGAGATTCAAACTAGCGAACACGTCGCCTCGTCGACGGGACGCCAAAACACCCGGCCGTGAGGCAGCTCCGTGTTCCTCCGTGTTCTCTGATTCCAACGACTCGGTGATCAAGAGCGAGGACGAGGACCTGCCGATATCCCAGACGCCGCCCATGGACTTCGTCCCGCTGACCGCCGGAGCCTCGGCCAAGAAGGAAACCCTTCGTCCCTCTGAACCGTCCTCCTCCTCTTCCTCCTCTCCCCCCCGGTCGCCCTTTTCTTTCCTGAGCGCCTTCAGAAACCTGGAGGAGGAGGAGGAGGAGGTCTCCTTCCAGTCCGTGACGGACGAGAGCGACGGGAAACCCCTGTCGTTCCGACTGGACGCCGGCCGCAGGTTCAGCAGCGTCCTGATGCTCCTCAAGGACGTCCACGACGCCAGGGAGCGAGAGGGCGCTCCGCTGGAGCTGGACATCGGTCCTCCGAGTGCCCACGTCAAGGAGGAGCCTTCGTTCACGCCCTCGCCCCCGACGGAGAAGACCTCCGCGGCTGCGGATCAACACCAAGGCCTCGCTGGCAGCAGCCGTCCCCGTGAAGACTCCTCTGAGCAGCGGGCGGCTCCTCGGGCTGAGTTCGCGCCGCCGCACACCGAAGCTGACAGAAGTCGGCCTTCTAAACGAGCAGCCGCCCGGCGCAGAAAGAGAGGCACGTCGTCCGGCAGAAGGAAGACCAGTAGCAGAGTGCCTGGTCGCTCGTCCAGGCCAGGGCCTGGCGTCCTGGGTGTGGACGCTGTCTGTTCGTCCAGGCCAGGGCCTGGCGTCCTGGGTCTGAGGGCCCAGGGTGGAGAGACTAGTGCCACACTGAGGGCCCAGGGTGGAGATACAATTGCCACACTGAGGGCCCAGGGTGGAGAGACTAATGCCACACTGAGGGCCCAGGGTGGAGAGACTAATGCCTCACTGAGGGCCCAGGGTGGAGAGACTAATGCCACACTGAGGGCCCAGGGTGGAGGCAGTGATGCCACACTGAGGGCCCAGGGTGGAGAGACTAATGCCACACTGAGGGCCCAGGGTGGAGAGACTAATGCCTCACTGAGGGCCCAGGGTGGAGGCAGTGATGCCACACTGAGGGCCCAGGGTGGAGAGACTAATGCCACACTGAGGGCCCAGGGTGGAGAGACTAATGCCACACTGAGGGCCCAGGGCGGAGGCAGTGATGCCACACTGAGGGCCCAGGGTGGAGGCAGTGATGCCACACTGAGGGCCCAGGGTGGAGAGACTAATGCCTCACTGAGGGCCCAGGGCGGAGGCAGTGACGCGGGGCTGAGGGTGGAGGAGCAGAGCCTCAGTGGAGTAGAGGAGAAAGGACTGAACATCGTGCCTTTGGAGAAGACGCTGGCTCCTGAGAGCCTTCTGTCTCCTCAGCCAAAGACCCAGAGCAGCGTCTGCAGCTCAACGGAGACCGCTGCAGGGAGGAGCCAGGAGGCTCCTCTGGGCGGCTGCAGCTCAACGGAGACAACTGCAGGGAGGAGCCAGGAGGCTCCTCTGGGCGGCTGCAGCTCAACGGAGACCACTGCAGGGAGGAGCCAGGAGGCTCCTCTGGGCGGCTGCAGCTCAACGGAGACCGCTGCTGTGAGCCAGGAGGCTCCTCCTCGGGGTAATGATCCTTTTATTATGACTTAAATAAGTGCTTCTCAGAGTGGGGTCCTTTGGGGGGTTTCAGGGGGGTCTCCATCCAATATAAAGTACTGTTAAGTGGGAAATAGGAGCCAAATGAACCATTGAAGAGGTGCGTTATTTTTAATCATCATTTTAAGATAAATAAACGCCTCGCACGTCTTTGTTTACAGCAAACAAACGCATCAGGAAGCCCAGCAAGAGACTGATAGAATGGACTGAAGAGTACGAGCAGATGTTCAACCCCAAGAAGAAAGCCAAGAGACAGGTAGGATGAATAATGATAATAATAATAATAACTAGAAAAGAGACAGGTAGGATGAATAATGATAATAATAATAATAACTAGAAAAGAGACAGGTAGGATGGATAATGATAATAATAATAATAACTAGAAAAGAGACAGGTAGGATGAATAATGATAATAATAATAATAACTAGAAAAGAGACAGGTAGGATGGATAATGATAATAATAATAATAATAATAACTAGAAAAGAGACAGGTAGGATGGATAATGATAATAATAATAATAACTAGAAAAGAGACAGGTAGGATGAATAATGATAATAATAATAATAATAACTAGAAAAGAGACAGGTAGGATGGATAATAATAATAATAATAATAACTAGAAAAGAGACAGGTAGGATGGATAATGATAATAATAATAATAACTAGAAAAGAGACAGGTAGGATGAATAATGATAATAATAATAATAACTAGAAAAGAGACAGGTAGGATGAATAATGATAATAATAATAATAACTAGAAAAGAGACAGGTAGGATGGATAATGATAATAATAATAATAACTAGAAAAGAGACAGGTAGGATGAATAATGATAATAATAATAATAACTAGAAAAGAGACAGGTAGGATGGATAATGATAATAATAATAATAATAATAACTAGAAAAGAGACAGGTAGGATGGATAATGATAATAATAATAATAACTAGAAAAGAGACAGGTAGGATGAATAATGATAATAATAATAATAATAACTAGAAAAGAGACAGGTAGGATGAATAATGATAATAATAATAATAACTAGAAAAGAGACAGGTAGGATGGATAATGATAATAATAATAATAACTAGAAAAGAGACAGGTAGGATGAATAATGATAATAATAATAATAACTAGAAAAGAGACAGGTAGGATGGATAATGATAATAATAATAATAATAACTAGAAAAGAGACAGGTAGGATGAATAATGATAATAATAATAATAACTAGAAAAGAGACAGGTAGGATGGATAATGATAATAATAATAATAATAACTAGAAAAGAGACAGGTAGGATGGATAATAATAATAATAATAATAATAACTAGAAAAGAGACAGGTAGGATGAATAATGATAATAATAATAATAACTAGAAAAGAGACAGGTAGGATGGATAATGATAATAATAATAATAATAACTAGAAAAGAGACAGGTAGGATGGATAATGATAATAATAATAATAACTAGAAAAGAGACAGGTAGGATGAATAATGATAATAATAATAATAACTAGAAAAGAGACAGGTAGGATGGATAATGATAATAATAATAATAACTAGAAAAGAGACAGGTAGGATGGATAATAATAATAACAAGTAAGACGCGCAAACGCGGGAAGCGAACGCAGCTTGTGTGTGTGTGGTTGTGTGTGTGTGTGTGTGTGTGTGTGTGTGTGTGTGTGTGTGTGTGTGTGTGTGTGCTACAGCTGCGCCCTGTGTGTGTGTGTGTGTGTGTGTGTGTGTGTGTGTGCTACAGCTGCGCCCTCTGGTGGCGGGCGGGTGGTGTCACAGCGGGACAGACACACAGACAGACACACAGACATGAGCAGCAGGGTCTCATAGTAAGTTTGCGTTCGCAATAATAATAACTAGAAAAGTCGCTGGTGAGTTAAAAGCTTTTATTGTGAAACACTTCCATACACACGCTCTCTCTCTCTCTCTCTCTCTCTCTCTCTCTCTCTCTCTCTCTCTCTCTCTCTCTCTCTCTGTATGTCTCTCTCTCTCTCTCTCTCTTTCTCTCTCTCTCTCTCTCTCTCTCTCTCTCTGTATGTCTCTCTCTCTCTCTCTCTCTTTCTCTCTCTCTCTCTCTCTCTCTCTCTCTCTCTCTCTCTCTACAGCATGGGTTCCCCAATAAATTTTCCTCAAGGGCCATATTTTGACTACGGTACCAGGCTGGGGGCCGAGTCGGCACGCGCGGGGTCGAGGTCTTGCCCTGAAACTTTATTTTCAGGGCAAGACCCCATTGGAAAAGGACCCCCAGTTTGACATGCAGAGGCTACTGACCCCCATTTAATGCCATTTATATTTTGGAAATCCTTCCATGAGCCACGAGGGGGCGCTCCGCGGGCCGCTAATTGGGGAACCCTGCTCTACAGGTTCAGTGAATTTAAAATAATTATTCTTACAGTAAAGCTCTCTCTCTCATTGGTTCTCTCAGGCCCCTCCCCCAAACAACAATAAAGCCGAGGGATCTCTATTGGTCAAGGACGCCCGTGACCACGCCCCCTCAAACTCACTTCCTGAGACTCAGACTCCGCCCCTGGAGGAAATCGCTTACTCTGAACCACAGACACGCCAAGCGGAGAACTCCACGTCCCAAGATGCACCGGGGCCTTCCGTCGACACTCTGACTCCTCCCCCTGATGCCGGGCCCGCTGAAGGCCTCGTCGACAACGGTGAGATCTTACATTTAATTATGAATGATTTAATGATTTAATAATGATAATAACAACAGTAGTAGTACTAGTATAGTAACTAGAAAAGTCACAATGTTGAAAAACTGCAAAGTGTGGTTTCCGCAGTCGCTTACATAGGCCCCTCCCACTGATATTGCCAGCCAATTACAACGTGCTCTCTTGAAAAGTAATTTTCTATAAATGCTTGAAAAGTTTGTGGTCTTCTGCCCCTGCAAGGGAATTTATGTCTTTATTTAAACGATTGTAAAACATAGATTCATGGTTACGTAACCAACAACAGCCAATAAGCTACTACTATACAAACGTTATGCAAAGCTCGGCCAATCGGAGTGGAGGTTAGGTAGGTTACGCTGCCAGAAGAAGAAGAACGAAAAAAAGTGTGACAATAACTATAGTCTGTTTGTCCCTTTGGGCGACCAGACTAATGATGATATTCAGCTATTAGCCCATTCTGGGCGGGAACCCATTCTGGTGTTAGCATCGTGTCGTGCTTTAGCTATTGAAAAAATTTGCAGATCTACAAGCTCATAGCGCGCCACCGAGTGGCGCGCTACGAGCTTGTAGGTCTGCTATTTTTGAGAAAATCGAAGAGCGACTGACATAGAAGACATTTTTAGGAATCTGATCTCAGGTCAGAATGGGTTAGTGTAGATTTTCGTTTTACACAAACATGAGATTCCCATTGACAATGAATGGATAATTTACGCCATGACGATGTACGATGTACGATGTACGTACGATGCCCCTCACTTCACATGGGTGTGATTTTTTATGTTTCCAGGAAGTGCTTCCCTCCTCCTGGACAGGAAGAGGAAACGGAAGAGGAAGCCCACGCAGAAGATTCTAGAATATTGTATGGAGGCTTCAGGACCAAAGAAGAAGAAGGTACAGCGTGTGTGTGTGTGTGTGTGTGTGTGTGTGTGCGTGTGTGTGTGCGTGCGCTAGTGCTTGCCCTCGTGCGTGTGTTTGACAGTTCCTTTGTCTTCCAGGTGAGGCCGCTGAAGATCCTGACAGCGGATCTTTATGTGGATTCAGGTCAGTCTCAATTTGTTTTATTTTATTTCCAGACCAACTGTTAGTCTGTATCTTGTCTGCTGTCAGAATGATGTGACTAAACTGCCTCCCCCTGGCCAGCCGGGGCGCCTGATGGAGGGGAAAGGAACTGGTCTCTATACTGCCTCCCCCTGGCCAGCCGGGGCGCCTGATGGAGGGGAAAGGAACTGGTCTCTAAACTGCCTCCCCCTGGCCAGCCGGGGCGCCTGATGGAGGGGAAAGGAACTGGTCTCTATACTACCTCCCCCTGGCCAGCCGGGGCGCCTGATGCAGGGGAAAGGAACTGGTCTCTATACTGCCTCCCCCTGGCCAGCCGGGGCGCCTGATGGAGGGGAAAGGAACTGGTTGGAATAACGTGTTCCTTCCACGCGCTACGTCCAACCAGGGAAACTCCCCCCTGTCAGGTGTAAAGGAGCAACTTGGACACTCAGGCATGAAGGAAGCATGAGTTCAAGTCCGTTGCTCTCCCCTTGTCCCCCATATATGGGGACTAGGTTGGTCTCCCCTTGTCCCCCATATATGGGGACTAGGTTGGTCTCCCCTTGTCCCCCATATATGGGGACTAGGTTGGTCTCCCCTTGTCCCCCATATTTGGGGACTAGGTTGCTCTCCCCTTGTCCCCCATATATGGGGACTAGGTTGGTCTCCCCTTGTCCCCCATATATGGGGACTAGGTTGCTCTCCCCTTGTCCCCCATATATGGGGACTAGGTTGGTCTCCCCTTGTCCCCCATATATGGGGACTAGGTTGGTCTCCCCTTGTCCCCCATATATGGGGACTAGGTTGGTCTCCCCTTGTCCCCCATATATGGGGACTAGGTTGGTGGAGGGTGTGTAGAGCCCAGGATCACATTAGATGATTGACACAGGGGTGAAAAATGGGTTACAAAATCGTGGGATAAAAATTATATATAAAAAAAAAAGAAAAAGAAAAGAATGAGGTGACTGTTGTCTCATCACTGTCAGGGTGATGAGGTGACTGTTGTTATAGATCTGATATTTACTGTAACGTTGTGCTGTGAGCTTCTAGAGATCTGATATTTACTGTAACGTTGTGCTGTGAGCGTCTAGAGATCTGATATTTACTGTAACGTTGTGCTGTGAGCTTCTAGAGATCTGATATTTACTGTAACGTTGCGCTGTGATGTTCTATAGATCTGATATTTTGGCGAGAATGTTCGACTGACGGAACAGCAATTATGCGATAATATCGCTAATGTGCTTAATCAATAACCCCTATCATGCACGCACCCACGCACGTACACACACACACACACACACACACACACACACACACACACACACACACACACACACACACACACACATACACGCATGCACCTGACACCACTAACACAGCTGTCCTCCCCGTAGCTGATGAAGGCCAGGCTGCAGTGCCCTCCGCTCCCCTAGGGGGCTCCACCACCTCACCGCTCCCCTGTAGCGCCCTGCAGCCGGCAGTGGGGTCTCCTCCCACACAGGAGGGCGGGGCTCTGGAGGAGAGGGAGGAGTCAGAGGTCAGAGGTCCTCATAATTACAACACGTTTCATCACATTTACTGTATCTAAGGTATTTTATTATAATTACCATTGGTTGCCAAACGGACCCCCACATTGATACTGATCAGCCCGCGGACCCCCATTTGGAGAGATATGCCAGGGACCCCCATATAAGAGAAGGTGTGTGTGTGTGTGTGTGTGTGTGTGTGTGTGTGTGTGTGTGTGTGTGTGTTAGGCCTGACGTCGACATCTGAAGCAAAGATTTGAGTTCAATGTTCACTCTGTAATAATATATATATATTCAAAGTAGGGCTGTCAATCGATTAAAATATTTAACTCGATTAATCGCATGATTGTCCATAGTTAACTGTGATTAATCGCAAATTAATCGCATATTTTGTATACGTTCTAAATATACCTTAAATCAGTGGTTTTCAAGATTTTTCATATCAAGGCCCATTATTTATTCTGCATTTGAGCCACGGAACCGCCATTTGATGACATTTAGCCTTCCAGACCCAAACTAAAGAACTGTATTGATGTTGGCCAATGGTACCATTACGAGAGATAACAGGCCATGTTGATCAAAATAACATGTTTTCTAAGTGTTCTAATTGTGTAGACTCACTGGGAGAGAGAGAGAGGGGGAGAGAGGCGGGGCTCACTGACTGCCTGCATTCACATGCATGCGTCTCTCAACCATTCTGTCAAACTTCACAGTGCGTTAATCGCGCATTCAAAAAGTTAGTGCCATTAAAAGGATTGTGAGTTAACTAGTTGATAGTGCGTTAACTTTGACAGCCCTAATTCAAAGATTTGAGGCACATTTCCGCGATTGTAAAAAAAATAGCAGACTTACAAGTTAATTTTAAGTTATTTTTTTCAATAGCTATAAAGTGTAACACCAAAAGCGGTTCCCTCCCAAAATGGGTTAAATCAAGGCTAAAAATAAACATATCTTTTCTCAATGAACTATACGGTTCCGCCTAGTTTTATTCTATATGTGATCCACAGCTATGCACATTTTACCACATTTTACTATGTTTTACTATGTTTTACTATGTTTTACTATGTTTTACTATGTTTTACTATGTTTTACTATGTTTTACTATGTTTTACTATGTTTTAAAGTTAAAGTGTAACTGTGTGGTTCCTCAGCTGGTCTCAGGTCAGATTAAAGTGTAACTGTGCGGTTCCTCAGCTGGTCTCAGGTCAGATTAAAGTGTAACTGTGCGGTTCCTCAGCTGGTCTCAGGTCAGATTAAAGTGTAACTGTGCGGTTCCTCAGCTGGTCTCAGGTCAGATTAAAGTGTAACTGTGCGGTTCCTCAGCTGGTCTCAGGTCAGATTAAAGTGTAACTGTGTGGTTCCTCAGCTGGTCTCAGGTCAGATTAAAGTGTAACTGTGCGGTTCCTCAGCTGGTCTCAGGTCAGATTAAAGTGTAACTGTGCGGTTCCTCAGCTGGTCTCAGGTCAGATTAAAGTGTAACTGTGTGGTTCCTCAGCTGGTCTCAGGTCAGATTAAAGTGTAACTGTGCGGTTCCTCAGCTGGTCTCAGGTCAGATTAAAGTGTAACTGTGCGGTTCCTCAGCTGGTCTCAGGTCAGATTAAAGTGTAACTGTGTGGTTCCTCAGCTGGTCTCAGGTCAGATTAAAGTGTAACTGTGTGGTTCCTCAGCTGGTCTCAGGTCAGATTAAAGTGTAACTGTGCGGTTCCTCAGCTGGTCTCAGGTCAGATTAAAGTGTAACTGTGCGGTTCCTCAGCTGGTCTCAGGTCAGATTAAAGTGTAACTGTGCGGTTCCTCAGCTGGTCTCAGGTCAGATTAAAGTGTAACTGTGTGGTTCCTCAGCTGGTCTCAGGTCAGATTAAAGTGTAACTGTGCGGTTCCTCAGCTGGTCTCAGGTCAGATTAAAGTGTAACTGTGCGGTTCCTCAGCTGGTCTCAGGTCAGATTAAAGTGTAACTGTGCGGTTCCTCAGCTGGTCTCAGGTCAGATTAAAGTGTAACTGTGCGGTTCCTCAGCTGGTCTCAGGTCAGATTAAAGTGTAACTGTGCAGTTCCTCAGCTGGTCTCAGGTCAGATTAAAGTGTAACTGTGCGGTTCCTCAGCTGGTCTCAGGTCAGATTAAAGTGTAACTGTGCGGTTCCTCAGCTGGTCTCAGGTCAGATTAAAGTGTAACTGTGTGGTTCCTCAGCTGGTCTCAGGTCAGATTAAAGTGTAACTGTGCGGTTCCTCAGCTGGTCTCAGGTCAGATTAAAGTGTAACTGTGCGGTTCCTCAGCTGGTCTCAGGTCAGATTAAAGTGTAACTGTGCGGTTCCTCAGCTGGTCTCAGGTCAGATTAAAGTGTAACTGTGCGGTTCCTCAGCTGGTCTCAGGTCAGATTAAAGTGTAACTGTGCGGTTCCTCAGCTGGTCTCAGGTCAGATTAAAGTGTAACTGTGCGGTTCCTCAGCTGGTCTCAGGTCAGATTAAAGTGTAACTGTGTGGTTCCTCAGCTGGTCTCAGGTCAGATTAAAGTGTAACTGTGTGGTTCCTCAGCTGGTCTCAGGTCAGATTAAAGTGTAACTGTGCGGTTCCTCAGCTGGTCTCAGGTCAGATTAAAGTGTAACTGTGCGGTTCCTCAGCTGGTCTCAGGTCAGATTAAAGTGTAACTGTGCGGTTCCTCAGCTGGTCTCGGACAACAGCTTCTCGTGCCTGAAGGGGGAGGAGTCATTCCTGAGTGACGACTTGCTGCAACCAATCAGGACGATCATCGGAGACCGAGGAGGCCCCGCCTCCATGAAGGAGAGCGTCTGTCAGGTTCGTTCATGAAAATAGCAGATCTACAAGCTCACAACTTGCCGCTTCGCACCACGTTGTGAGCTTGTAGATCTGCTATTTTCCACTGTAGGTTGTGGGTTGTATTCCCTTATTGAAGGTGGTTGTATTCCCTTATTGAGGTGGTTGTATTCCCTGTAGGTGTGTGAGCGGTCGGGGGAGTTGCTGCTCTGTGAAGGTCAGTGTTGTGGAGCGTTTCATCTGTCCTGCATCTCCCTGGCTGAAGCTCCCAAAGACAAGTTCATCTGTCCCGAATGCAAATCAGGTATTTCCTTTTCATTTGTCATTATTATTATAGCTTGTAGATCTGCTATTTTTCAATAGCTAAAGCATAGCATAATGCTAACGCCAAAAGGGGTTCCCGTTCCGTTGTCATTATTATTATCATTTATTATTAGTGTAGTTGCCCAAATTAATGTCCATAATGTATGGGGTTACAGGCGTGTGTTAATGTCCATAATGTATGGGGTTACAGGTGTGTGTTAATGTCCATAATGTATGGGGTTACAGGTGTGTGTTAATGTCCATAATGTATGGGGTTACAGGCGTGTGTTAATGTCCATAATGTATGGGGTTACAGGCGTGTGTTAATGCCCATAATGTATGGGGTTACAGGTGTGTGTTAATGTCCATAATGTATGGGGTTACAGGTGTGTGTTAATGTCCATAATGTATGGGGTTACAGGCGTGTGTTAATGTCCATAATGTATGGGGTTACAGGCGTGTGTTAATGTCCATAATGTATGGGTTACAGGCGTGTGTTAATGTCCATAATGTATGGGTTACAGGCGTGTGTTAATGTCCATAATGTATGGGGTTACAGGCGTGTGTTAATGTCCATAATGTATGGGGTTACAGGCGTGTGTTAATGCCCATAATGTATGGGGTTACAGGTGTGTGTTAATGTCCATAATGTATGGGGTTACAGGTGTGTGTTAATGTCCATAATGTATGGGGTTACAGGCGTGTGTTAATGTCCATAATGTATGGGTTACAGGCGTGTGTTAATGTCCATAATGTATGGGTTACAGGCGTGTGTTAATGTCCATAATGTATGGGTTACAGGTGTGTGTTAATGTCCATAATGTATGGGGTTACAGGTGTGTGTTAATGTCCATAATGTATGGGGTTACAGGTGTGTGTTAATGTCCATAATGTATGGGGTTACAGGTGTGTGTTAATGTCCATAATGTATGGGTTTCAGGCGTGTGTTAATGTCTATAATGTATGGGGTTACAGGCGTGCGTTAATGTCCATAATGTATGGGGTTACAGGCGTGTGTTAATGTCCATAATGTATGGGGTTACAGGCGTGTGTTAATGTCCATAATGTATGGGGTTACAGGCGTGTGTTAATGTCCATAATGTATGGGTTACAGGTGTGTGTTAATGTCCATAATGTATGGGTTACAGGCGTGTGTTAATGTCCATAATGTATGGGGTTACAGGCGTGTGTTAATGTCCATAATGTATGGGGTACAGGCGTGTGTTAATGTCCATAATGTATGGGGTTACAGGCGTGTGTTAATGTCCATAATGTATGGGGTTACAGGCGTGTGTTAATGTCCATAATGTATGGGGTTACAGGTGTGTGTTAATGTCCATAATGTATGGGTTACAGGTGTGTGTTAATGTCCATAATGTATGGGTTACAGGCGTGTGTTAATGTCCATAATGTATGGGGTTACAGGCGTGTGTTAATGTCCATAATGTATGGGTTACAGGCGTGTGTTAATGTCCATAATGTATGGGGTTACAGGCGTGTGTTAATGTCCATAATGTATGGGGTTACAGGTGTGTGTTAATGTCCATAATGTATGGGGTTTCAGGCGTGTGTTAATGTCCATAATGTATGGGGTTACAGGCGTGTGTTAATGTCCATAATGTATGGGGTTACAGGCGTGTGTTAATGTCCATAATGTATGGGGTTACAGGTGTGTGTTAATGTCCATAATGTATGGGTTACAGGTGTGTGTTAATGTCCATAATGTATGGGGTTACAGGCGTGTGTTAATGTCCATAATGTATGGGGTTACAGGTGTGTGTTAATGTCCATAATGTATGGGGTCACAGGCGTGTGTTAATGTCCATAATGTATGGGGTTACAGGTGTGTGTTAATGTCCATAATGTATGGGGTTACAGGCGTGTGTTAATGTCCATAATGTATGGGGTTACAGGCGTGTGTTAATGTCCATAATGTATGGGGTTACAGGTGTGTGTTAATGTCCATAATGTATGGGGTTACAGGCGTGTGTTAATGTCCATAATGTATGGGGTCACAGGCGTGTGTTAATGTCCATAATGTATGGGGTTACAGGCGTGTGTTAATGTCCATAATGTATGGGGTTACAGGCGTGTGTTAATGTCCATAATGTATGGGTTACAGGCTTGTGTTAATGTCCATAATGTATGGGTTTCAGGCGTGCACACGTGCTTCGTGTGCAGGAAGCGCGGCGACGCGGTGCAGCGCTGCGTGGTTCCCGCCTGCGGGAAGTTCTACCACGGGGAATGCGTCGCCAGACACGCCCCCACGCTGCCGCTGCCGCGAGGAGGCTTCCGCTGCTCGCTGCACGTCTGTCTGAGCTGCTTCACCCACGGCCCCGCCCCCAACGCCCCAACCAGAGGTACGGAACACAACCACCCAAACAAAGAACACAACCACCCAAACACAGAGCACAACCACCCAAACAAAGAACACAACCACCCAAACACAGAACACAACCACCCAAACACAGAACACAACCACCCAAACACAGAACACAACCACCCAAACACAGAACACAACCACCCAAACACAGAACACAACCACCCAAACACAGAACACAACCACCCAAACACAGAACACAACCACCCCAAACACAGAACACAACCACCCAAACACAGAACACAACCACCCAAACACAGAACACAACCACCCAAACACAGAACACAACCACCCAAACACAGAACACAACCACCCAAACACAGAACACAACCACCCAAACACAGAACACAACCACCCAAACACAACCACCCCAAACACAGAACACAACCACCCAAACACAGAACACAACCACCCAAACACAGAACACAACCACCCAAACACAGAACACAACCACCCAAACACAGAACACAACCACCCAAACACAGAACACAACCACCCCAAACACAGAACACAACCACCCAAACACAGAACACAACCACCCAAACACAGAACACAACCACCCAAACACAGAACACAACCACCCAAACACAGAACACAACCACCCAAACACAGAACACAACCACCCCAAACACAGAACACAACCACCCAAACACAGAACACAACCACCCAAACACAGAACACAACCACCCAAACACAGAACACAACCACCCAAACACAGAACACAACCACCCAAACACAGAACACAACCACCCCAAACACAGAACACAACCACCCAAACACAGAACACAACCACCCAAACACAGAACACAACCACCCAAACACAGAACACAACCAGCCAAACACAGAACACAACCACCCAAACACAGAACACAACCACCCAAACACAGAACACAACCACCCAAACACAGAACACAACCACCCAAACACAGAACACAACCACCCAAACACAGAACACAACCACCCAGACACAGAACAAAACCACCCAAACACAGAACACAACCACCCCAAACACAGAACACAACCACCCAAACACAGAACACAACCACCCCAAACACAGAACACAACCACCCAAACACAGAACACAACCACCCAAACATGGCCAGAGGGTACAGAACAAATAAATAACCCAAAGTAACCAACAGCTGCTCAGTATCAGCCCTTATAGGAAGATATTATAATAATAATTTTATATATATATATATATATATATATATATAATGTTATAGGAAGCCGCTCAATTCCTCTATCCATGACTCATATCTGTATGAGAGACAGTATGTACAGTATGTCAACTAACTATGCTGTAACAATGTTTTTCCTTCTATGGACTTTGTAACGGTCTGACCTCCTTTATCGTCTGACCGCGCTGGCAGTGTCTTTAGGTCCTGTACTTCAGAGGCTGCAAATGTGTGTGTACTCTGTGTGTATGTGTGCGTGCGTTCGTGCGTACGTATGTGTGTGTGTGTGTGTGTGTGTGTGTGTGTTCACAATGTTCACAATGTTTGCTGTGAATAAGTTTATGTGTTTGCCTACTGTATATTCTGTACATTTAGGGCTTGTTTGGACTCGAGCACTGAGACACGTGATGTTTCGAGTGCGTAGTATATCAGAAGCAACTGAAAATATTTGTGCCCTTGATAATGTATTTTATAAATGTGGACTCAAATAAAGAAATCGAAATGTGTGTGTGTGTGTGTGTGTGTGTGTGTGTGTGTGTGTGTGTGTGTGTGTGTGTGTGTGTGTGTGTGTGTGTGTGCGTGTGTGTGTGTGTGTGCGTGTGCGTGCGTAGGTGGTCTGCTGCGCTGCGTGCGCTGTCCCGTAGCCTACCACCCCACGGAGGCGTGCCTGGCCGCGGGTTGCCAGGTCCTGTCCGGTAACAGCATGCTGTGTCCGAACCACTTCAGCCCCCGCCGGGGCGTCAGGAACCACGAGCATGTCAACGTCAGCTGGTGCTTCATCTGCACGGAAGGTAAACTTTGACTGGAAAAGACTCTCTCACCGTATAGAAAAAGAAGTAAAACTCCTTAGACTGAGACTTAGAAAAATATATTTTCTTTTATTTTATCATGCTGTGCTCATGGTGCTCTGTGCTCATGGTGCAATTAAAAAGCAAACGTTTGGGTCCTCAGACCTTCGTCAGTGCTATGGTTTTTCACAGACAAAGAACTTGCTTTTACACAACTCCAAAACAATACAGCTCAGGTGCTGAGAATTACTAATTGGTGACATCACCTGATTGTGGGCGTGGACATTACAGAAAGGATATACAAAATCACAGTTATATAGGAAACAAGAATATTACATACATCACATGTTGACAGACTTATATAATCACTTTTTGAATATAACTTTTTACTTTATAGGTAGCACTGGAGGGAGAGATCTTCATTTAAGCCACCTGGATTGACAGACTTTAAATAAAAAATCCATCTAGATTCAGTTTGGAGGAGTTTAGTGTCTAAATCTCCCCCTCTTCTAGATTTCTTAATTTGATCAATGACTGTGTAAGACAGATCTGCTGTGGAGTGACCGGCTTCCATGAAGTGTCTGGCGACAGGAGATTTGATGTCCTTGCGTCTGATGGCACTCATGTGTTCTATGATGCGTGTGCGGACTGCCCTAGATGTTTTGCCTACGTACTGTAGATTACATTTACATGTGATCATGTAGAACGGAAGGTACCTTTAACCTTTAACCTTTAATAATGAAACTGTCAGGATGTAATAGACATTTTTAGAATCTGATCTCAGGTCAGAATGGGGTTAATAATGAAAACTGTCAGGATGTAATAGACATTTTTAGAATCTGATCTCAGGTCAGAATGGGTTAATAATGAAACTGTCAGGATGTAATAGACATTTTTAGAATCTGATCTCAGGTCAGAATGGGTTAACCTGTTCATCTGCACGGAAGGTACGACACTCACCTTTAACCTTTGACCTTTAACCTGTTCATCAGCACGGAAGGTAGGGACCAGTGTTGTTTTCGTCGACTAAAACTAAGACGAAAAATGTTCGTCGACTACCTTTTTCCACTGACAAAAACAAATGGAAACTAAATGAAAACTAAGCTATGATGACTAAAACTGAGACTAAATATACTGACAATTTTGTCAACAAATAAAAACTACACTAAAATGTTAGGAAGGGACTAGTGGACAAGAGATCCAGTATAAATCATTTTATACTTGGTCGCATGCTGAAAATAGCAGATCTACAAGCTCTATAGCGCTATTTTCAGCAAGTGTAAAATAAGTCATTATGACGGCAACAAGGCCCGCAAAAATACATTTTAGTCGACTGAATCACCTGTAGATTTAGTCGACTAAAATCTTATGACATTTAGTCGACTAAAACTAGACTAAACACTAATACATTCCAGGTGACTAAAATGTGACTATAAGACTAAGTGAAAACTAGAAAGGGAGTCTACCAACGCGCCTCAAGCCTGAAACGGCTGATCCGGTGCTTCACAGGTGCAGGGACATCAAAGTTGCATAAGGAGAAGAGACTGGAGCAGCACGGACATTTAGAGCCTTTTATTTAGGTGCTGAGTATACAAAACGACTAACGTTTACACCTTGAGAGTCAGAGACGATCAGAGTCATCTAAGAGTCACTAAGTGAAAACTATTCAAGAGACTAGGACTAAAACTAAAATGGAGGTATAGACGCCACTCACCGTCTGGGGCATTTAACCTGGGGGGCGGCGGTGGCTCAGGGGGTAGAGTGCCTGGATGGTAACTGTAAGGTTGCCAGTTCGAACCCGGGCTCCCCCAGAGTTACTGTCGAAGTGTCCTTGAGCAAGACACTGAACCCCTAATTGCTCCCGATGTGCTTAGTTGGTGCCTTGCATGGTTTCCGCTGCCATCGGTGTATGAATGTGTGTGTGAATGGGTGAATGTAATGCACCATCTCTGTAAAGCGCCTTGGATAAAGGCGCTATATAAATGCACCATTTAGCATTTAGCCTCCTGTGCTAATATGTGCCGCTGTTCCTCCCCCATGCTGCAGGGGGCAGCCTCCTGTGCTGTGAGTCGTGCCCCGCGGCGTTCCACCGGGAGTGCCTGAAGATCGACATGCCCACAGGAAGCTGGTTCTGCAACGACTGCCGCGCCGGCAAGAAGCCGCACTTCAAAGACATGCTGTGGGTCAAAGTGGGACGATACAGGTCAGTACGCCCGTGTAAGGACGTCCTGTTGGGGTCAAAGGGGGACGATACAGGTCAGTACGCCCGTGTAAGGACGTCCTGTTAAAACACATTTAGTGCCGGAAGTGCATCAAAATAGAAGCTCCGGGGGGTGCCAGAATTGTCTGATCGCTTTTACTCTGAAAGCCATGAACCGGAAACACTTTCCTAAAAAAGTTGACTTTACAAAGAGACCTCACATCCCCGATCATCTTAATTATTTTTTTTACGCTCCAAAAAACGTTCATATTTTGCGGGAGAGAGACGGATGAGGAGCAGAAATGAAGCGCCAGCATATCGATCCATTCATCACCACGGAGAGCGCCCTGGATTAGGAGATACGAGTCATTCTTTCCGCCGCGCTAACATGGGAGTCAATGACAAGCTAATTATTGCACTGAGCGTTAGCATACGGCAAGCGAAAAGCGAAATGCCAAAAAAAAAAATAGGAAAAATTCTGAATATTCTCATCTCGCCCCGCGTCGCTGGGACGTCGCTAGGACGTCCTCAGACGTCGCAGGCACTAATATTTCGGGATCCTTATGACGGCCTCATGCGACCTAAGAAATGAAACGGTTAAAGTGGGACGATACAGGTCAGTACGCCCATGTAAGGACGTTTACTACATTAGTTTAGAAATCCACGCCGTTATACACCTGCATCTCCACTATAGCTAAAGAGTGCTGGGTTGCGCCCTGAAAATAGCCGATCTACAATCTCACAGCGGGTCGCGCTGCGACACGCTGTGACCTTTTAGATCTGCTATTTTCGCTATATTTGTGTCCAAACGTTGAGATTGCAGCCCCCCCTCTGTAACACGTACCTGGTCTCAGGTGGTGGCCTGTTAGCCTGGTTAATAAACCAGACTAATATCGCACGGATCCGCAGGATATTAGTCTGGGGAGGCTCAGCTTGGATTTCATTTTCAGGGAAACATTTTCTCTTTGACGCAATTGGTCAGAGCTACTGTCAGTCAAAGGTCTCAATCATTGAACGTCACTGTACCAAAGCCCGCCCATATTGCATACCGTGTCCCTATTGGAGGCCACATTCTCTGGAGTAGGAAATGGGCGTAAAATTGAGCCTCTCCAGACCGAAATCCGCCGGTAGGCAATTTTTTTTGCCAACGGCTGATTCGGTCTGGTTTATTAACCAGGCTAGTGGCCTGTATCTGTCACGCCCCGCTCCTCTGCCTTTGTATTTGAGCATTGACTCAGGTCCAAACCACTGGACTAATATGTGACCTTGACCATTATGGTTACGTGGTTGATTTATGTTCTGTATTTTGCTTAAGTCAAGAAAGGAAGTTGTTGTTACTATTCTTGCCTTTGTACTTTGTTTACTAATACTGCAGTCTAATGTTTAGTAATACTGAGGTCTAATGTTTACTAATACTGCAGTCTAATGTTTACTAATACTGCAGTCTAATGTTTAGTAATACTGAGGTCTAATGTTTACTAATACTGCAGTCTAATGTTTACTAATACTGCAGTCTAATGTTTACTAATACTGCAGTCTAATGTTTACTAATACTGCAGTCTAATGTTTACTAATACTGCAGTCTAATGTTTACTAATACTGCAGTCTAATGTTTACTAATACTGCAGTCTAATGTTTACTAATACTGCAGTCTAATGTTTACTAATACTGCAGTCTAATGTTTACTAATACTGCAGTCTAATGTTTACTAATACTGCAGTCTAGTGTTTACCAATACTGCAGTCTAATGTTTACCAATACTGCAGTCTAATGTTTACCAATACTGCAGTCTAATGTTTACCAATACTGCAGTCTAATGTTTACCAGTACTGCAGTCTAATGTTTACTAATACTGCAGTCTAATGTTTACTAATACTGCAGTCTAATGTTTACTAATACTGCAGTCTAATGTTTACTAATACTGCAGTCTAATGTTTACTAATACTGCAGTCTAATGTTTACTAATACTGCAGTCTAGTGTTTACTAATACTGCAGTCTAATGTTTACTAATACTGCAGTCCTTCTGACTTATTCTGTTATTCTCTGTATGTTCAGTATTTTGCCTTGTCTTCCTGTTCAGTTTGGTTTTCTGTCACTCTGTTGGTTTTGTGTATCTTATTTTGTAGTATGGTCCCTAGTGTTTCCTGTCTGCCTAGTTACTGTTCCCTACTTTGTCTCACACCTACCTTGTGATGTGTCAGTGTTTTCACCTGTGTCCTCTTTGTCCTGTTAGCCTATCCTGTGTTTGATTGTATTTTGAGTTCACCTGTGTCTAGTTAGCCTTTGTCTATTTATATACCCCAGTTGGTTCAGTCCCTTTAAAGGTATATTCAGTGATTTCACTCAAAAAACCTTAGGTTTCGTTTTTGGCTGGGACCTAAGCCTTTCGTCCAATCAGGATAGAGAGTCAAAAACGAAACCTAAGGTTTTTTGACCCCCAGGGGTTAACTGGGGACAGCGAGGAACTCCTTATATGGTCAGCACACTCTACAGTAGGGAGGATTGTCACAACAAAACAAAAAAATAAGTGATATTTTAATTAAGTGAAATCACTGAATATACCTTTAATGTCAGATCGTCATTTCATGTCAGAGTGTATAATGTCTACTGTGTCCTTATTTTGCCTGCCCCATTTTATTGGAAGTTTAAGTTAGTTTAATAAACATCCTGAACTGCCTTTTGGTCGTACTGCTTTTGGGTCCTCTGAACGCACCCTGACAGTAAAGGCCTATTCATAGTCTGGATTTCCGGTGGTGAGGTGACCACCGCTCCGGTGGTGAGCTGACCACCGCTCCGGTGGTGAGGTGACCACCGCTCCGGTGGTGAGCTGACCACCGCTCCGGTGGTGAGGTGACCACCGCTCCGGTGGTGAGGTGACCACCGCTCCGGTGGTGAGCTGACCACCGCTCCGGTGGTGAGGTGACCACCGCTCCGGTGGTGAGGTGACCTTCTCTTCTTCCCAGCTAAGTCCTGCCCTATGCGGGAGCTAACTATTTCCGTAGACAACGCCCTGGTAACGTCTGTCCCAACAGCCAGGAATCTTGGTGTTGTCCTGGACAGTCAGCTCTCGTTCAAACCTCACATCACAGCTGTCACTCGATCCTGTAGGTTCACACTCTATAACATACGACGAATTAGACCGTTCCTCACCCAGGAATCAGCCCAGCTCCTAATCCAGACAACAGTCTTATCAAAACTCGACTACTGTAACTCCCTCCTTACTGGCCTACCAGCATGTGCACTTAAGCCTCTCCAGCTGATCCAAAATGCAGCAGCTCGCTTGGTCTTCAACCAGCCAAAATTCTCACATGTCTCCCCCCTGCTCCGCTCCCTCCACTGGCTCCCGGTCGCTGCCCGCACAGAATACAAAACTCTGATGCTGGCATTCAAAGCAACCAAAGGTATGGCTCCCCCATATCTTACAAGTATGATTGAACCCTACAAACCCTCCCGCGCACTCAGATCAGCCAACGCAGGGAAGCTGGAAGTACCCTCACTAAAAACGCCGGGACAACGCTCCACACGTCCCAAACTCTTCTCCCTTCTGGCTCCAAAACTGTGGAATGCACTTCCCATTGCAGTCAGAACTGCAGCATCACTCCCAATCTTCCGCCGTAGCCTGAAAACCCACCTTTTCAGACTCCATCATGGCCCTTAGCACTTACCCTAAACCCTTAGATAGCATTTCTGTTGGATTATATAGCATTTGATACAGACTTATAGCATGTTATGTAGACAGCACTGTAATTGTATTGTATGTAGTCATAGCACGCCATAGTACACATATATAGCATAGTAGTAAAGATGTATAGTTTATATGTATAGTGTATGTATAGTTTCACTATATAAATATTCCACTGTTACTTTCTTAGCTTACGCATGTTTCATGATAAATGCTTGTTATGTGATGTATTCCCATGCTTTGTTCTTGCTTAAATGTAAGTCGCTCTGGATTAAGAGCGTCTGCTAAATGCCTAAATTGTAAATTGTAAATTGTAAATTGTGACCACCGCTCCGGTGGTGAGGTGACCACCGCTCCGGTGGTGAGGTGACCACCGCTCCGGTGGTGAGGTGACCACCGCTCCGGTGGTGAGGTGACCACCGCTCCGGTGGTGAGGTGACCACCGCTCCGGTGGTGAGGTGACCACCGCTCCGGTGGTGAGCTGACCACCGCTCCGGTGGTGAGGTGACCACCGGAGCTGAAATAACGCTGAGCGGTGGTGAGTAAAAACAGAGAGAAGGGCTGGAGCGGTGGCGGTGGTTTGCTCTTCACCGCGGCTCAGTGACGTCATGTTGTAGTTCGGTGGTCGGTCACCTAACCACCGGAAATCCAGACTATGTATGAGCCTTAACACTCTCTAACACGTCCCTGGTCCCAGGTGGTGGCCTGCGGAGGTGAGCCTTCCCCGGGACGTCCCGGAGAACGTCCGGCGAATGAGGCACGACGTGGGGGAGTTTCCTGTCCACTTCTTCGGCTCCAACGACTTCCTGTGGACGTACCAGGCGCGCGTCTTCCCTTATATGGACGTGGACGCCAGCAGCAAGGAGAGCATGGGGAGGGGCGTCGACGGCCTCTACCGGAGAGGTGCTTATTGGGCCCCGTTCTGACCTGAGATCAGATTCTATAAATGTTCTTCTACATCCTGACAGTTTACCATTCTGACCTGAGATCAGATTCTAGAGAATGTCCTTCTACATCCTGACAGTTTTCATTCTGACCTGAGATCAGATTCTAGAGAATGTCCTTCTACATCCTGACAGTTTTCATTCTGACCTGAGATCAGATTCTATATAAATGTCTTCTACATCCTGACAGTTTTCTGAAAAAGCTATATATACCTGATGTTTCTGATTATGTCAGTGGTTCTGTGTATTTGGCCGCCGACCCCCATCTGAAAATATGTTGCTCCAGGGACCCCCCCCCCCCCCCCCCCAGAAGCAAAGATTTGAGTTTAAAAAACGTTCACGTGCATTTTCACGACTTTAATAAAAAATAGCAGATCTACAAGCTACGAGCTTGTAGATCTGCTATTTTTCAACATCTAAAGCATAACA
This sequence comes from Protomyctophum parallelum, assembly GCF_964188405.1. NCBI lineage: Eukaryota > Metazoa > Chordata > Actinopteri > Myctophiformes > Myctophidae > Protomyctophum > Protomyctophum parallelum. The sequence goes on along the minus strand of NC_139697.1, from coordinate 104,552,858 downwards.
TAATGCTTAAAACACCAAAAGGGGTTCCCGCCCAGAATTAATTATTACTATTATTACTAATTTACTATTCCTAGTGGAGGTCCATGTGCGAAACTGAAACTGTGTGTGTGTGTGTGTGTGTGTGTGTGTGTGTGTGTGTGTGTGTGTGTGTGTGTGCGTTGCAGCGCTGGAGGAGGCCGCGGGGCGCTTCAGGGAGCTCCAGGCGGAGAAGGAACTCCGACAACTGCAGGAAGACAAGAGGAACGACAGGAAGCCCCCCCCCTACAAGACCATCAAGGTCAGAGAGGTCACCGCCATACCTCCCAAACCGTTTCATGTCTAGGACCCCCTAAATGACACTCATTAGCCCCGCGGACCCCCATTTAATGTAGCCTCGGTCCCAGGCTTACTTATCTGCGAAAAGAAAAGCCTGGTCACAACGTAAGGCAGAGAAGCATAAAGTAAAGCCTGGTCACAACGTAAGGCAGAGAAGCATAAAGTAAAGCCTGGTCACAACGTAAGACAGAGAAGCATAAAGTAAAGCCTGGTCACAACGTAAGGCAGAGAAGCATAAAGTAAAGCCTGGTCACAACGTAAGACAGAGAAGCATAAAGTAAAGCCTGGTCACAACGTAAGACAGAGAAGCATAAAGTAAAGCCTGGTCACAACGTAAGGCAGAGAAGCATAAAGTAAAGCCTGGTCACAACGTAAGGCAGAGAAGCATAAAGTAAAGCCTGGTCACAACGTAAGACAGAGAAGCATAAAGTAAAGCCTGGTCACAACGTAAGACAGAGAAGCATAAAGTAAAGCCTGGTCACAACGTAAGGCAGATAAGCATAAAGTAAAGCCTGGTCACAACGTAAGACAGAGAAGCATAAAGTAAAGCCTGGTCACAACGTAAGGCAGAGAAGCATAAAGTAAAGCCTGGTCACAACGTAAGGCAGAGAAGCATAAAGTAAAGCCTGGTCACAACGTAAGGCAGAGAAGCATAAAGTAAAGCCTGGTCACAACGTAAGGCAGAGAAGCATAAAGTAAAGCCTGGTCACAACGTAAGACAGAGAAGCATAAAGTAAAGCCTGGTCACAACGTAAGGCAGAGAAGCATAAAGTAAAGCCTGGTCACAACGTAAGACAGAGAAGCATAAAGTAAAGCCTGGTCACAACGTAAGGCAGAGAAGCATAAAGTAAAGCCTGGTCACAACGTAAGGCAGAGAAGCATAAAGTAAAGCCTGGTCACAACGTAAGGCAGAGAAGCATAAAGTAAAGCCTGGTCACAACGTAAGGCAGAGAAGCATAAAGTAAAGCCTGGTCACAACGTAAGGCAGAGAAGCATAAAGTAAAGCCTGGTCACAACGTAAGACAGAGAAGCATAAACTAAAGCCTTGTCACAACGTAAGACAGAGAAGCATAAAGTAAAGCCTGGTCACAACGTAAGGCAGAGAAGCATAAAGTAAAGCCTGGTCACAACGTAAGGCAGAGAAGCATAAAGTAAAGCCTGGTCACAACGTAAGACAGAGAAGCATAAAGTAAAGCCTGGTCACAACGTAAGACAGAGAAGCATAAAGTAAAGCCTGGTCACAACGTAAGGCAGAGAAGCATAAAGTAAAGCCTGGTCACAACGTAAGGCAGAGAAGCATAAAGTAAAGCCTGGTCACAACGTAAGGCAGAGAAGCATAAAGTAAAGCCTGGTCACAACGTAAGGCAGAGAAGCATAAAGTAAAGCCTGGTCACAACGTAAGGCAGAGAAGCATAAAGTAAAGCCTGGTCACAACGTAAGGCAGAGAAGCATAAAGTAAAGCCTGGTCACAACGTAAGGCAGAGAAGCATAAAGTAAAGCCTGGTCACAACGTAAGGCAGAGAAGCATAAAGTAAAGCCTGGTCACAACGTAAGACAGAGAAGCATAAAGTAAAGCCTGGTCACAACGTAAGACAGAGAAGCATAAAGTAAAGCCTGGTCACAACGTAAGGCAGAGAAGCATAAAGTAAAGCCTGGTCACAACGTAAGGCAGAGAAGCATAAAGTAAAGCCTGGTCACAACGTAAGACAGAGAAGCATAAAGTAAAGCCTGGTCACAACGTAAGACAGAGAAGCATAAAGTAAAGCCTGGTCACAACGTAAGGCAGATAAGCATAAAGTAAAGCCTGGTCACAACGTAAGACAGAGAAGCATAAAGTAAAGCCTGGTCACAACGTAAGGCAGAGAAGCATAAAGTAAAGCCTGGTCACAACGTAAGGCAGAGAAGCATAAAGTAAAGCCTGGTCACAACGTAAGGCAGAGAAGCATAAAGTAAAGCCTGGTCACAACGTAAGGCAGAGAAGCATAAAGTAAAGCCTGGTCACAACGTAAGACAGAGAAGCATAAAGTAAAGCCTGGTCACAACGTAAGGCAGAGAAGCATAAAGTAAAGCCTGGTCACAACGTAAGACAGAGAAGCATAAAGTAAAGCCTGGTCACAACGTAAGGCAGAGAAGCATAAAGTAAAGCCTGGTCACAACGTAAGGCAGAGAAGCATAAAGTA
>NC_139697.1:104540363-104542863 GCF_964188405.1 Protomyctophum parallelum | reverse complement strand
TAACCTCACCCAGAGACCTGCAGGTAGGGACCCCCCCCTATGGGACCCTAACCTCACCCAGAGACCTGCAGGTAGGACCCCCCTATGGGACCCTAACCTCACCCAGAGACCTGCAGGTAGGACCCCCCTATGGGACCCTAACCTCACCCAGAGACCTGCAGGTAGGGACCCCCCCTATGGGGCCCTAACCTCACCCAGAGACCTGCAGGTAGGACCCCCCCTATAGGACCCTAACCTCACCCAGAGACCTGCAGGTAGGACCCCCCTATGGGACCCTAACCTCACCCAGAGACCTGCAGGTAGGGACCCCCCCCTATGGGACCCTAACCTCACCCAGAGACCTGCAGGTAGGACCCCCCTATGGGACCCTAACCTCACCCAGAGACCTGCAGGTAGGACCCCCCCTATGGGACCCTAACCTCACCCAGAGACCTGCAGGTAGGACCCCCCCCTATGGGACCCTAACCTCACCCAGAGACCTGCAGGTAGGACCCCCCCCCCCTATAGGACCCCAACCTCACCCAGAGACCTGCAGGTAGGACCCCCCCTATGGGACCCTAACCTCACCCAGAGACCTGCAGGTAGGACCCCCCCTATGGGACCCTAACCTCACCCAGAGACCTGCAGGTAGGACCCCCCTATGGGACCCTAACCTCACCCAGAGACCTGCAGGTAGGGACCCCCCCTATAGGACCCTAACCTCACCAAGAGACCTGCAGGTAGGGACCCCCCCTATGGGGCCCTAACCTCACCCAGAGACCTGCAGGTAGGACCCCCCCTATGGGACCCTAACCTCACCCAGAGACCTGCAGGTAGGGACCCCCCCTATGGGACCCTAACCTCACCCAGAGACCTGCAGGTAGGGACCCCCCCTATGGGACCCTAACCTCACCCAGAGACCTGCAGGTAGGACCCCCCCTATGGGACCCTAACCTCACCCAGAGACCTGCAGGTAGGACCCCCCCTATGGGACCCTAACCTCACCCAGAGACCTGCAGGTAGGACCCCCCCTATGGGACCCTAACCTCACCCAGAGACCTGCAGGTAGGGACCCCCCTATGGGACCCTAACCTCACCCAGAGACCTGCAGGTAGGACCCCCCCTATGGGACCCCAAGGTCACCCAGAGACCTGCAGGTAGGACCCCCCCTATGGGACCCTAACCTCACCCAGAGACCTGCAGGTAGGACCCCCCCTATGGGACCCTAACCTCACCCAGAGACCTGCAGGTAGGGACCCCCCCTATGGGACCCTAACCTCACCCAGAGACCTGCAGGTAGGACCCCCCCCTATGGGACCCTAACCTCACCCAGAGACCTGCAGGTAGGACCCCCCCCTATAGGACCCTAACCTCACCCAGAGACCTGCAGGTAGGACCCCCCCTATGGGACCCTAACCTCACCCAGAGACCTGCAGGTAGGACCCCCCCCCTATGGGACCCTAACCTCACCCAGAGACCTGCAGGTAGGACCCCCCCCTATGGGACCCTAACCTCACCCAGAGACCTGCAGGTAGGACCCCCCCCTATAGGACCCTAACCTCACCCAGAGACCTGCAGGTAGGACCCCCCCTATGGGACCCTAACCTCACCCAGAGACCTGCAGGTAGGGACCCCCCCTATGGGACCCTAACCTCACCCAGAGACCTGCAGGTAGGACCCCCCCTATGGGACCCTAACCTCACCCAGAGACCTGCAGGTAGGGACCCCCCCTATGGGACCCTAACCTCACCCAGAGACCTGCAGGTAGGGACCCCCCCTATGGGACCCTAACCTCACCCAGAGACCTGCAGGTAGGACCCCCCTATGGGACCCTAACCTCACCCAGAGACCTGCAGGTAGGGACCCCCCTATGGGACCCTAACCTCACCCAGAGACCTGCAGGTAGGACCCCCCCTATAGGACCCTAACCTCACCCAGAGACCTGCAGGTAGGGACCCCCCCTATGGGACCCTAACCTCACCCAGAGACCTGCAGGTAGGGACCCCCCCTATGGGACCCTAACCTCACCCAGAGACCTGCAGGTAGGACCCCCCCTATGGGACCCTAACCTCACCCAGAGACCTGCAGGTAGGACCCCCCCTATGGGACCCTAACCTCACCCAGAGACCTGCAGGTAGGACCCCCCCTATGGGACCCTAACCTCACCCAGAGACCTGCAGGTAGGGACCCCCCTATGGGACCCTAACCTCACCCAGAGACCTGCAGGTAGGACCCCCCCTATGGGACCCCAAGGTCACCCAGAGACCTGCAGGTAGGACCCCCCCTATGGGACCCTAACCTCACCCAGAGACCTGCAGGTAGGACCCCCCCTATGGGACCCTAACCTCACCCAGAGACCTGCAGGTAGGGACCCCCCCTATGGGACCCTAACCTCACCCAGAGACCTGCAGGTAGGACCCCCCCCTATGGGACCCTAACCTCACCCAGAGACCTGCAGGTAGGACCCCCCCCTATAGGACCCTAACCTCACCCAGAGACCTGCAGGTAGGACCCCCCCTAT
>NC_139697.1:104517863-104537863 GCF_964188405.1 Protomyctophum parallelum | reverse complement strand
GTCTGCCCCTCGTCGTTCTGCGTGGACCACCGCGAGGGCCTCCTCTTCATCTCCCGTCTGGACGGACGGCTGTCCTGCAGCGAGCACGACCCCTGTGGCCCCCGGCCCCTGGAGCCCGGGGAGGTCCGGGAGGAGCACGGCCCCCCGGGACCTCTGCACACGGGTAATAACACATTCTGACCTGAGATCAGATTCATACGAGGTTTCCACTGGACACACACTGGTCTGATTATAACCCATTCTGACCTGAGATCAGATTCTAGAAATGTCAGTTGCTCTTCGATTTTTCAAAAATAGCAGACCTACAAGCTCGTATCGCGCCACTCGGTGGCGCGATATGAGCTTGTAGATCTGCTATTTTTCAATAGCTAAAGCATAACATGATGCCAACACCAAAATGGGTGCCCGTTCAGAATGGGATAAGTAAGGGATAATCTCCCCCTGGCCAGCCGGGGCGCCTGATGGAGGGGAAAGGAACTGGTTGGAATAACGTGTTCCTTCCACGCGCTACGTCCAACCAGGGAAACTCCCCCCTGTCAGGTGTAAAGGAGCAACTTGGACACTCAGGCATGAAGGAAGCATGAGTTCAAGTCCTTTGCTCCCCCCTTGTCCCCCATATATGGGGACTAGGTTGGTCTCCCCTTGTCCCCCATATATGGGGACTAGGTTGCTCTCCCCTTGTCCCCCATATATGTTGACTAGGTTGGTCTCCCCTTGTCCCCCATATATGGGGACTAGGTTGGTCTCCCCTTGTCCCCCATATATGAGGACTAGGTTGGTCTCCCCTTGTCCCCCATATATGTTGACTAGGTTGGTCTCCCCTTGTCCCCCATATATGGGGACTAGGTTGGTCTCCCCTTGTCCCCCATATATGAGGACTAGGTTGGTCTCCCCTTGTCCCCCATATATGTTGACTAGGTTGCTCTCCCCTTGTCCCCCATATATGGGGACTAGGTTGGTGGAGGGTGTGTAGAGCCCAGGATCACATTAGATGATTGACACAGGGGTGAAAAATGGGTTACAAAATCGTGGGATAAAATTTAAAAAAATAAAAAAAATAAAAGAAAGTAAGGGATAATCTGGCTGGGTGGGTGGTCATTGGTCCGGAGATAATTCACCGACCGGGAGTTTAACCACCGAGGCCAAGCCTCAGCTGGCGCTCAGAGGGATTGATTAGGCAGAGAGTCTGTTATAGGGTCCACCAAAGTCTCCCAGAGGGGGCGTTAACATATGTGTCACGTGGTAGCGGCCGCCATGTTGGCAGGCATTTCTGCTTTGTTTACAGTCAGCGGCCATCCGTGTGCGTTCTAATTTTTAAACACCAGAGGGAGTTCAACGAGCTCGTTCCTCCGACAACACAGTGAGCCAACACCAGGATGGAGAGAAAAAACGTCAGCCTCGACATACCTTGGAAAGGGAAAAGGAGCGTTACCTCAACAAAATCAAGGATATTGACGGTCTCGACCCCTATGAACACACTGACTGAACAGAGGATTCCATCTTCTACCACCACTAATGCGACTACATTTAATGCTTGTCCTTGTAAGGTATGTCGAGGCCGACGTTTTTTCTCTCCATCCTGGTGTTGGCTCACCGTGTTGTCGGAGGAACGAGCTCGTTGAACTCCCTCTGGTGTTTAAAAATTAGAACGCACACGGATGGTCGCTGACTGTAAACAAAGCAGAAATGCCTGCCAACATGGCGGCCGCTACCACGTGACACATATGTTAACGCCCCCTCCGGGAGATTTTGGCCGACCCTATAGAGCGGAGCGGTCTGTTATCAAACACATAACTCACCGCTGAATTAAGCCATTAACCAATCAGAATCAAGCATCTTCAACAAAGCCATGTAATAGATGTTGATTTAGTGTCTTGGCGGGCCTTGATGATGCCGTCTTAAAGTGGCCGATTTTAACACATACATATTTATTCTCTCTCCTCAGGTGAGGACGCTCCACCTCATCCACGACCTCTGACCTCCAGTCCGGTGTCGTCTCCTCCTGTCCATCCAACGTCTCGTCCTACCAGGTACAATTTACAATGTAGGCATTTATCAGACGCTCTTAACCCATTCTGACCTGAGATCAGATTCTATACGAGGTTTCCGCCGGACACACACTGGTCTGATGAACCCATTCTGACCTGAGATCAGATTCTAAAAATGTCAGTCGTTCTTCGATTTTTCAAAAAATAGCAGACCTACAAGCTCGTATCGCGCCACTCGGTGGCGCGATATGAGCTTGTAGATCTGCTATTTTTAAATAGCTAAAGCATAACATGATGCCAACACCAAAATGGGTGCCCGTTCAGAATGGGTTAATGCAGAGCGACTTACATTAAGCAAGAACAAAAAAGCATGGGAATACATCACATAAAAACATTTATCATGAAACATGCGTAAGCTAAGAAAGTGACAGTGGAATATCTATATAATGAAACTATACATACACTATACATATATACTATACTATGCTATACATACATGTACTATGACATGCTGTATGACTACATACAATGCCATTATAGTGCTGTCTACATAACATGCTATAAGTCTGTATCAGATGCTATCTAAGTCTACATAAAGTGCTATCTAAGGGGGTATAGGGTAAGTGCTATGGGCCATGATGGAGTCTGAAAAGGTGGGTTTTCAGACTACGGCGGAAGATTGGGAGTGATGCTGCAGTTCTGACTGCAATGGGAAGTGCATTGCAGTCAGAACTGCAGCATCACTCCCAATCTTCCGTGTATCATTATATATACTGTATGAGGGGTGTAACCATGGATTTGTGTTTGTGTTTCTGGTCCAGTAGAGTGGTGCTGACTAACTGTTATGATGTGTTTCTGGTCCAGTAGAGTGGTGCTGACTAACTGTTATGATGTGTTTGTGGTCCAGTAGAGTGGTGCTGACTAACTGTTATGATGTGTTTCTGGTCCAGTAGAGTGGTGCTGACTAACTGTTATGATGTGTTTCTGGTCCAGTAGAGTGGTGCTGACTAACTGTTATGATGTGTTTGTGGTCCAGTAGAGTGGTGCTATAACTAACTGTTATGATGTGTTTCTGGTCCAGTAGAGTGGTGCTATAACTAACTGTTATGATGTGTTTCTGGTCCAGTAGAGTGGTGCTATAACTAACTGTTATGATGTGTTTCTGGTCCAGTAGAGTGGTGCTGACTAACTGTTATGATGTGTTTCTGGTCCAGTAGAGTGGTGCTATAACTAACTGTTATGATGTGTTTCTGGTCCAGTAGAGTGGTGCTGACTAACTGTTATGATGTGTTTCTGGTCCAGTAGAGTGGCGCTGACTAACTGTTATGATGTGTTTCTGGTCCAGTAGAGTGGTGCTATAACTAACTGTTATGATGTGTTTCTGGTCCAGTAGAGTGGTGCTGACTAACTGTTATGATGTGTTTCTGGTCCAGTAGAGTGGTGCTATAACTAACTGTTATGATGTGTTTCTGGTCCAGTAGAGTGGTGCTATAACTAACTGTTATGATGTGTTTCTGGTCCAGTGTCACTGGACATCTTCTCTCCGGTCCTGCGGCCGAGAACACATCGTTCTCCATCGTCCCGGGGCTGTCCGTGGTGGGTTGGACCCCCCAGGGTCCCGGCAGCAGCCCCCCCCATCGTCGGTGGGAGGAGCTTCCGCAGTACTCTCCCATCTCCTCCTATGAGGGGGAGGAGCCAGAAGAGGAGGGGGAGGAGCCAGATGGGGAGGGGGAGGAGCCAGATGGGGAGGGGGAGGAGGAGGAGGTGCTTGATGAAGAGGAGCTGGAATGTGTGGAGATCAAGGAGGAGGAGGAGGAGGAGGAGGAGGAGGAGGAGTGACCTCATCGTAATGACTCATTATCTGACCGTGACGGGTGTGAAGGCTGCCGGTTATCCTGCAGTCCATTTGAACTAACCTGTAACGCGTCTTTCCACCTCGGAGGAAAGCCTCATGGACTCTCTTAGTGGCAGCGGAGGCCGAACGGATTGCGGAGCGGTCTCGATATCGTGAAGGTCGCCAGTTCGAATCAGCGGTCCGACACGTTAAAAATTACCACCGCTGAAGTGCCCTTTGAGCAAGGCATTGAACCCCCTACCATGAAATGTTCTATGAAATAAGCAGGGCCGGGCTGTAAACAAGTATCTGATGCTTAGTCCAGTTACCCTGCAGGGAAAACATGGTAACTTTGCTTTCCTTTCTCTGTTACGTGTGATCCCGGTCTGGAGCGGATTATATCGTTACGTCATGTTGTAGTATTGTTTTGTAGTCATCAGGATGATATCGTTACGTCATGTTGTAGTATTGTTTTGTAGTCATCAGGATGATATCGTTACGTCATGTTGTAGTCATTGTTTTGTAGTCATCAGGATGATATGGTTACGTCATGTTGTAGTCATTGTTTTGTAGTCATCAGGATGATATGGTTACGTCATGTTGTAGTCATTGTTTTGTAGTCATCAGGATGATATCGTTACGTCATGTTGTAGTCATTGTTTTGTAGTCGTCAGGCAGGAACGAATCAGTCGGAAACTTGAATTCCTTTCTCCTCAAACCGGAAGAATAACAATAAAAGCTCTCGTGTAGCCTGTGGCTTTTATTGGGAAAATTCCGTTTGAGGGAAAAGGAAGTTCCGGAAGATTGCGGACTACAAAACGGCACTACAACGTGACGTTCCCGTTCTGCTCCCGACCGGATCATGAACCCGGGAAGGAACGCTGCCCAGGCCGGAGTTTAACAGGCTTCTAAATCTTTTTTTTTTTTTTTTATATATATATTTTTATCCCACGATTTTGTAACCCATTTTTCACCCCTGTGTCAATCATCTAATGTGATCCTGGGCTCTACACACCCTCCACCAACCTAGTCCCCATATATGGGGGACAAGGGGAGAGCAACCTAGTCCCCATATATGGGGGACAAGGGGAGACCAACCTAGTCCCCATATATGGGGGACAAGGGGAGACCAACCTAGTCCCCATATATGGGGGACAAGGGGAGAGCAACCTAGTCCCCATATATGGGGGACAAGGGGAGACCAACCTAGTCCCCATATATGGGGGACAAGGGGAGAGCAACCTAGTCCCCATATATGGGGGACAAGGGGAGACCAACCTAGTCCCCATATATGGGGGACAAGGGGAGACCAACCTAGTCCCCATATATGGGGGACAAGGGGAGACCAACCTAGTCCCCATATATGGGGGACAAGGGGAGAGCAACGGACTTGAACTCATGCTTCCTTCATGCCTGAGTGTCCAAGTTGCTCCTTTACACCTGACAGGGGGGAGTTTCCCTGGTTGGACGTAGCGCGTGGAAGGAACACGTTATTCCAACCAGTTCCTTTCCCCTCCATCAGGCTAAATCTGATCTAAATCAGACAGTTTTCTGAAAAACCTATGTTTCTGTGTCAGTGGTGCTCAACCTTTTCCATGTCAAGGACCCACAGAAATATGTATATGTACAGTATTAGGACGCCGACCCCAGTCTGAAAATATGTTGTTCCAGGGACCTCCCAGAAGCAAAGATATGAGTTACAAACGTTCGCTCTGAAAGAATATATATTATATTATATCATATATATATATATAAGAGAGAGAGATTTGTGGCACATTTTCACGATTTTTCAAAAGCCACTCGGTACCGCGCTGTGTGAGCTTGTAGATCTGCTATTTTTCAATAGCTAAAGTATAACATGATGCTTAAAAACACCAATAGTGGATCCCGTCCCTCCTGGGTTAAACCTGGTGTCCATATTTTGGGCTCGGGGAAAAGTTTCAAAGGTTTTCTGAATACAGTATAGCCAATCTACAACGCGACATTTCCTGACACTTTGCGAACTAGCTAGAAGATAGTTTATTTATTTTTGTTGTATAGGGATTTGTGTTAATTTTCGTTTATTGGTTTTTCTTATACGTTTAGATCGTTCTCAAGTAGTACATTTAATCAAAAGTCAGTTTTTCATTATTATTTTTTTTGCACTTTTTCACAAAATATCAGTCTCAAAACATTGTTACGTGGCGTTCTCGGACAGTAGTTCAATTAGATTACAATTCATTCATTATCTTCATATAATTGGTCCTCACTAATTCATGATAAAATGCAAAAAAAAAAATCTACTCAGTCTGTGTCTCATTGGAGGGCTGTGGGCAGTTCAGAAACCAGTCTGTGTCTCATAGGAGGGCTGTGGGCAGTTCAGAAACCAGTCTGTGTCTCATAGGAGGGCCGTGGGCAGTTCAGAAACCAGTCTGTGTCTCATAGGAGGGCTGTGGGCAGTTCAGAAACCAGTCTGTGTCTCATAGGAGGGCTGTGGGCAGTTCAGAAACCAGTCTGTGTCTCATAGGAGGGCCGTGGGCAGTTCAGAAACCAGTCTGTGTCTCATAGGAGGGCTGTGGGCAGTTCAGAAACCAGTCTGTGTCTCATTGGAGGGCTGTGGTCAGTTCAGAAACCAGTCTGTGTCTCATAGGAGGGCTGTGGGCAGTTCAGAAACCAGTCTGTGTCTCATAGGAGGGCTGTGGTCAGTTCAGAAACCAGTCTGTGTCTCATTGGAGTGCTGTGGTCAGTTCAGAAACCAGTCTGTGTCTCATAGGAGGGCTGTGGGCAGTTCAGAAACCAGTCTGTGTCTCATAGGAGGGCTGTGGGCAGTTCAGAAACCAGTCTGTGTCTCATAGGAGGGCCGTGGGCAGTTCAGAAACCAGTCTGTGTCTCATAGGAGGGCTGTGGGCAGTTCAGAAACCAGTCTGTGTCTCATAGGAGGGCTGTGGGCAGTTCAGAAACCAGTCTGTGTCTCATAGGAGGGCTGTGGGCAGTTCAGAAACCAGTCTGTCTCATAGGAGGGCTGTGGGCAGATCAGAAACCAGTCTGTGTCTCATAGGAGGGATGTGGGCAGTTCAGAAACCAGTCTGTGTCTCATAGGAGGGCCGTGGGCAGTTCAGAAACCAGTCTGTGTCATAGGAGGGCTGTGGGCAGTTTAGAAACCAGTCTGTGTCTCATAGGAGGGCTGTGGGCAGTTCAGAAACCAACCAGTCTGTGTCTCATAGGAGGGCCGTGGGCAGTTCAGAAACCAGTCTGTCTCATAGGAGGGCTGTGGGCAGATCAGAAACCAGTCTGTGTCTCATAGGAGGGATGTGGGCAGTTCAGAAACCAGTCTGTGTCTCATAGGAGGGCTGTGGGCGGTTCAGAAACCAGTCTGTGTCTCATAGGAGGGCTGTGGGCAGTTCAGAAACCAGTCTGTGTCTCATAGGAGGGTTGTGGGCGGTTCAGAAACCAGTCTGTGTCTCATAGGAGGGCTGTGGGCGGTTCAGAAACCAGTCTGTGTCTCATAGGAGGGCTGTGGGCAGTTTAGAAACCAGTCTGTGTCTCATATGAGGGCCGTGGGCGGTTCAGAAACCAGTCTGTGTCTCATAGGAGGGCCGTGGGCAGTTCAGAAACCAGTCTGTGTCTCATAGGAGGGCTGTGGGCAGTTCAGAAACCAACCAGTCTGTGTCTCATAGGAGGGCTGTGGGCAGTTCAGAAACCAGTCCACCAGTGACGGGGAAGTGTTTTCTGGTCTCTGTCTCGGATGGACTCTGGACATGGGAAACTGTTTTCTAGTCTGAACTCTGCACGAAGGATCTGGAGCACTCTGGTGGAGCTGTTGCCCCCGCGACCCGACTACGGATAAGCGGTTGAAGATGGATGGACAGACAGACATGAACTTTGTTCACAACTAGATCTATTTAAAGGATCCTGTGGTTTTGGAATGTTTGAAAATGTTATTGTACAGTCTGGAAAGTAAAAAAAAGAGACCAAAACAAACTAAAATAAAAAAATAATCTATGGAACTTCTGCTTGGAATTTGGAGTCACTAAATCCAAATGGTGGGAATTGTAGTCTCCTTTTTGTAGTCCATTTTCACACGTGTCAGTTCCACACTACGGCACTGCTGCTGCTTTGTTTTTGGTTGTTTTTGGTTGTTTTTGGTTGTTTGTGGCGTCATGCTAATACGAAGAGTTATTAAAACCATCTGCATATCTGATTAATATGCTTTTAAATGTCCGATCCACAGTGTCTGTTATTTTTATCAGCAATCGTTCTACAGTCAAACACTGAACTACGTACTATGAAGGACCCTGAGGTTAGGTCTGATGAAAAGAAGATTTTTTTCTTTTGCAAATGTTATGCACATTTATAATAATTATTAAAACAATAATAATGAATTAATAATTTACATTTGGGGGATATCTTTCACAATAATGAATAAAACATGATTCTAATGATCACAACAAAATCATATATTACAGTTGTTTTACTTACTTTTATCAGGGTTAAAGGTCAAAGGTCATAGGTTAAAAAAATTCAGTCCAGAGATTTTTAATTTGTGTTCATTTCAGCCTCTGTGGGGGGGGGGGGGGGTATTTATATGCAAATATCATGACCAATGGCATTGCAATAGAGCACCGAAGTCCTGACGTCACTGTCAGTAGAGGGCGCAAATGCACAGGTTCATGTACTTTTTAGATCGCCTCATATAAGAACTGTGTTTGAAAAATAAACCGATCACCCAGGCCTTTCGCACAACAGACACTGAATGTTAATTACGTTTATTTTTATTTTATTGATATTTAATGTTTCGTGGTTAGTACGAGTCGAGTCACCACCAGCTGAGCTTACGTCAACGAGGAATCTCAGGAACGCAAAATGTGTTGACAGCTGGGCGTGACATATATTAGCAGGCAGCGACATTGCTTTAATATGTAGTTTCAAGGCTTTGCCCACCCCTGATCTGGAGTATACTGTATATCCCTATAATAATAATAATAATAATACTGTATATCCCTATGGGATATGCAGCTTGTTTATACTTCACTGTGCAACGGTCCTATGCTGGAAAATAGCAGATATGCAAACTCACAGCATGCACATCTCATTCAAGACACTGAACTTGCAGATCTGCCATTTTTGCCATCCAAATGCATTATATGGTTAAATGGGCCCTATAAAGAGATGCAGAAATTAACTAGAAAAAGTGCCCTTCTGGGCACAGGTCTCCACCAGGAGGATAGGAGAGTGTGTGATGTTTGGCAAAATGTTTAGGAGTAATTTAAACATGTTTGTTTGGGTTTGTGTGTGTGTGTGTGTGTGTGTTTGAATTCTAAACTAAAATATGACTGACTTTGATTGTAAAAACTAAACACGTTTATGTGTTTAAAAAGTGTTACGGGCGATTAAACATGTTCTTCATTTTATAATCTAAACACTGTGACACGTTTAAAAAGTGTTACAACTAAGTGTTTATAACCTTTATTACCTAAACGCTTGGGTTTAGTGTTTATAGTATAGTATAGTATAGTATAGTATAGTATAGTAGGCTATATGTAGGCCACTATGCTGCCTATAGTATAGCCTATAGTTTATCCCATTCTGACCTGAGATCAGATTCATACGAGGTTTCCACTGGACACACACTGGTCTGATCAACCCATTCTGACCTGAGATCAGATTCTAGAAATGTCAGTCGCTCTTCGATTTTTCAAAAAGTAGCAGACCTACAAGCTCGTATCGCGCCACTCGGTGGCGCGATATGAGCTTGTAGATCTGCTATTTTTCAATAGCTATAAAGCATAACATGATGCTGACACCAAAATGGGTGCCCGTTCAGAATGGGTTATATATAGTTTATATTTAGGCCTATATCCTATTATTTATTTATTTATCTTTTGAACTCTTATAACAATAGGCCTACATTTCAACAGATATCTATGTATTAGATATTTATATGTAAACAGCCCTACATTTGATAAACGGTGTATTTCTTTATTTCCCATCCAACATTTTTTTGGGTAAAATCTTCTGCACATTTAAATTTTGTATTTTTACAAAAAATATGCTGCTGCATGTAGGCTACTGTATATAAAGTATAATTATGTAATAAGCCTATTGTTTGCATATATCATTAATTCTTTATTGTTTAAAAACTAAAATTACATTATTTTAAATGTTAAATAATTTATAATTTTCGTTTTTTTCTTTCTTTCTTTCATTCTTAATTTGTTTTAAGTTTCTTTTTTAATACATTATGACGTCATGTTGTTTCTTTGTTGGAATTTGGCTTTAATAAATAAATAATCTTGCAGCCGGCGTGCGTGCATCACGCTATTCGGTACTTCCGCTTCGTGGGGAAACAACTAGCTCTGGGCTACTGAGTGTTTATAGTTCCGCCTCGTGAGGCGCGGCAGGCAGGGCAGCCTCATCATAGCAGCAGCAGCAACGGCTTGAATGTTTGTTTACGTTGTTTACTAACAGACTGAAGGGTCAGTAGTCCTCCACACTGACCGACAGTCAGTGGTTTGGTGAGGTTCCACTTCCTCTAGTGTGGATGTCAACACACGGCTAGCCGTTAGCAGCGTTAGCATCGGTACAGTGACAGTCCCTCTACTGTAATAATAATAATAATAATAACAACAGCCTGTTATTGTCATAGGCCTTTTGTCTGCTTCATGTCGTTAGATGTCATTGTTTAGGCTGAAGAGCTGAAAGACTCACATCATCCAGATACTACAGGTACGGTTATTATTATGACTTATTGTTGTATGATGTAATTATGTCTCATAACTGCTTTGTTCTGTGTGTGTGTGTGTGTGTGTGTGTGTGTGTGTCTGTCTGTCTGTCTCATGTGCAGCTCTGTCTGTCTGTCTGTCTGTCTGTCTGTCTGTCTGTCTGTCTGTCTGTCTGTCTGTCTGTCTGTCTGCCTGCCTGTCTGTCTGCCTGTCTGTCTGTCTCATGTGCAGCTCTGTCTGTCTGTCTGTCTGTCTGCCTGTCTGTCTGTCTCATGTGCAGCTCTGTCTGTCTGTCTGTCTGTCTGTCTGTCTGTCTCATGTGCAGCTCTGTCTGTCTGTCTGTCTGTCTGCCTGTCTGTCTGTCTCATGTGCAGCTCTGTCTGTCTGTCTGTCTGTCTGTCTGTCTCATGTTTGATTGATTGATTGAAATATTTATTAACAGTTTGCAGAATTACAGTATAATACATTTCAAGCACAAACTCAATACAAAGACTGTTAACTGTGAGTGGACGACCCAATTAAGCATTACACTTGTTTACAACAGGGTCCACCATGTTCAATTAATCAAATGTCTGCCTGCCTGTCTCATGTCTGTCTGTCTGTCTCATGTCTGTGTGTGTGTGTGTGTGTGTGTGTGTGTGTGTGTGTGTGTGTGTGTGTGTGTGTGAGAGAGACAGTTATATACAGTTTGTCATGAATCTGTCGTCTCGTGTTTGTAAAGAACGTTTCAAATATTTACATAAAAAATAAGGCTTTTTTATGAGAGCTGTAAGCTGTAAAAATCTTCTCCTATGGGGGGGGTCCCTGGCGTATGTTTTCAAATGGGGGTCCACGAGCTAATTGGTGCCAATTTGGGGGACCTTGACATGAAAAAGTTTGTGTGAACCACTGCAATACAATACAGAAAACAGAATTAATACATCCATATTTATCCTCAAGAATACTTAAATACAATACAATAATAAATCTACAAAGACGTACCAATCCTCCAGACGCGCAAAGGGCAAAGTGCTACATTGTTATAGAAATTACATTACATTTTGTTTGACTCTTAATCTGTTCCACAGATAAATATCGTGGAAAATATCTGATCAAGGTGTTGTGAGCTTGTAGATGAGCTATTTTCACAATTTTGCCTTAGGTAATATAATTTGGCCAATTTTAGATTTTTGTAGTATAGTTTGTTGAATACCTTTGATGCAATAATGGTCTTATTTATATTTTAGAGATATTAAAACAGTCTTTAAATAAATGACGATAAAGTGACAATTTAAGAATTTAAACCCCCTGGGAGTACCAGTTTGAAAACCACTGTCTTAGGGGATAGTCAACAGTGACATAAAGGCTTTGTTCAAACTGCAGGCAAATCCAATTTGTTTCTCAAATACGATCTTTAGGACTGAGTATCTTCACTGTTATTTTATAGTGATCGGATCAATTTTGTGTAGCTACAAGTACATATACACATATACACATATATGAGTCTAACACAGAGTTCTACTATTACCAGTACCCAGAGATGGGCAGTATTTGAAATACATGTATTTGAAATACGTATTTGAAATACTTTTTTGTATTTTGTAATTTGTATTTCGCTGGGATGGAAGAAATTAGATGTATTTTGTATTTAGATACATTTTTTGACCCAGTATTTGTATTTTGTATCAAAATACATTTTCAATGTATGTTGCCCATCAGAGATGGGCAGTATTTGAAATACATGTATTTGAAATACGTATTTCAAATACTTTTTTTGTATTTTGTAATTTGTATTTCGCTGGGATGGAAGAAATTAGATGTATTTTGTATTTAGATACATTGTTTGACCCAGTATTTGTATTTTGTATCAAAATACATTTTCAATGTATTTTGCCCATCAGAGATGGGCAGTATTTGAAATACATGTATTTGAAATACGTATTTCAAATACTTTTTTTGTATTTTGTAATTTGTATTTCGCTGGGATGGAAGAAATTAGATGTATTTTGTATTTAGATACATTTTTTGACCCAGTATTTGTATTTTGTATCAAAATACATTTTCAATGTATTTTGCCCATCAGAGATGGGCAGTATTTGAAATACATGTATTTGAAATTTCAAATACTTTTTTTGTATTTTGTAATTTGTATTTCGCTGGGATGGAAGATGTATTTTGTATTTTGTATTTAGATACATTTTTTGACCCAGTATTTGTATTTTGTATCAAAATACATTTTCAATGTATTTTGCCCATCTCTGCCAGTATCTGTCCAGACATGTGCAACGTGTGTACGTAACGTTTGAAACTCCTCAGGGGAATTTTCAATGAGCAATAAATAAGGACATTATGAAATAGGTATACCGGTTCCAGCTTCTGGGCTGAGCTCATATAGTGTGTAACTGGTTGCGTGGGGTTGGGACGATTCACATAGGAGAGCCTGTAACCGCAACGGCTCCATTTGGTTTAGTTTTAAACGCTCTCCAGAGCTTTTTGTTGTTGTTAAAACATCTGCATTACATCATTTACAAGAGTATAGAACTTAATAATTCCTTTCTGTTTCTCGTATCTAACCCGTTCTGACCTGAGATCAGATTCTATAAATGTCTTCTACATCCTGACAGTTTTCTGATAAAGCCATGTTTCTATGTCAGTCTTTCTTAGATTTTTCAAAAAATAGCAGACCTACAAGCTCGTATCGCGCCACTCGGTGGCGCGATATGAGCTTGTAGATCTGCTATTTTTAAATAGCTAAAGCATAACATGATGCTGACACCAAAATGGGTGCCCGGTCAGAATGGGTTAAAACATCTGCATTACATCATTTACAAGAGTATAGAACTTAAGAATTCCTATCTGTTTCTCGTATCTAACCCGTTCTGACCTGAGATCAGATTCTAAAAATGTCTTCTACATCCTGACAGTTTTCTGATAAAGCCATGTTTCTATGTCAGTCGTTCTTCGATTTTTCAAAAAATAGCAGACCTACAAGCTCGTAGCACGCCACTCGGTGGCGCGCTATGAGCTTGTAGGTCTGCTATTTTTTCAATAGCTAAAGCATAACATAATGCTAACACCAAAAGGGGTTACCGCCACAAAATGGGTTCTAATGGTACCAACGTCAATTTGGGAAGAATTGTGGACAAAATCGTATCCAAAATATTCTTTAGTTTTTAGCTCTGACAACCACGAGGAAACAAGGGAGCGGTTGAATCATACACAGACTAGAGGTCTATCATATCGTGATTCATATTTCAGTCATATTTCAGTCATGTTATTTCCAGTGGTGTACAGTACAACAGGCTGCTTTTAGCATTTCCTGCTCCGTCCGTGATGTAAATATAGGTTTCCATGTGGAGTCCCGGGATGCAGGGATGGTCTTTTAGAGATGAGTCCCAGGATGCAGGGATGGTCTTTTAGAGACGAGTCCCAGGATGCAGGGATGGTCTTTTAGAGATGAGTCCCAGGATGCAGGGATGGTCTTTTAGAGACGAGTCCCAGGATGCAGGGATGGTCTTTTAGAGATGAGTCCCAGGATGCAGGGATGGTCTTTTAGAGACGAGTCCCAGGATGCAGGGATGGTCTTTTAGAGATGAGTCCCAGGATGCAGGGATGGTCTTTTAGAGATGAGTCCCGGGATGCAGGGATGGTCTTTTAGAGATGAGTCCCAGGATGCAGGGATGGTCTTTTAGAGACGAGTCCCAGGATGCAGGGATGGTCTTTTAGAGATGAGTCCCAGGATGCAGGGATGGTCTTTTAGAGACGAGTCCCAGGATGCAGGGATGGTCTTTTAGAGACGAGTCCCAGGATGCAGGGATGGTCTTTTAGAGACGAGTCCCAGGATGCAGGGATGGTCTTTTAGAGACGAGTCCCAGGATGCAGGAATGGTCTTTTAGAAATGAGTCCCAGGATGCAGGGATGGTCTTTTAGAGATGAGTCCCAGGATGCAGGGATGGTCTTTTAGAGACGAGTCCCAGGATGCAGGGATGGTCTTTTAGAGACGAGTCCCAGGATGCAGGGATGGTCTTTTAGAGACGAGTCCCAGGATGCAGGGATGGTCTTTTAGAGACGAGTCCCAGGATGCAGGAATGGTCTTTTAGAAATGAGTCCCAGGATGCAGGGATGGTCTTTTAGAGATGAGTCCCAGGATGCAGGGATGGTCTTTTAGAGATGAGTCCCAGGATGCAGGGATGGTCTTTTAGAGATGAGTCCCAGGATGCAGGAATGGTCTTTTAGAAATGAGTCCCAGGATGCAGGGATGGTCTTTTAGAGATGAGTCCCAGGATGCAGGGATGGTCTTTTAGAGATGAGTCCCAGGATGCAGGGATGGCCTTTTAGAGATGAGTCCCAGCATGCAGGGATGGTCTTTTAGAAATGAGTCCCAGGATGCAGGGATGGTCTTTTTAGAAATGAGTCCCAGGATGCAGGGATGGTCTTTTAGAGATGAGTCCCAGGATGCAGGGATGGTCTTTTAGAGATGAGTCCCAGGATGCAGGGATGGTCTTTTAGAAATGAGTCCCAGGATGCAGGGATGGTCTTTTAGAAATTGAGTCCCAGGATGCAGGGATGGTCTTTTAGAAATGAGTCCCAGGATGCAGGGATGGTCTTTTTAGAAATGAGTCCCAGGATGCAGGGATGGTCTTTTAGAGATGAGTCCCAGGATGCAGGGATGGTCTTTTAGAGATGAGTCCCAGGATGCAGGGATGGTCTTTTTAGAGATGAGTCCCGGGATGCAGGGATGGTCTTTTTAGAGATGAGTCCCGGGATGCAGGGATGGTCCTTTAGAAATGAGTCCCAGGATGCAGGGATGGTCTTTTTAGAGATGAGTCCCAGGATGCAGGGATGGTCTTTTAGAGATGAGTCCCAGGATGCAGGGATGGTCTTTTAGAGATGAGTCCCAGGATGCAGGGATGGTCTTTTAGAGATGAGTCCCAGGATGCAGGGATGGTCTTTTAGAAATGAGTCCCAGGATGCAGGGATGGTCTTTTTAGAAATGAGTCCCAGGATGCAGGGATGGTCTTTTAGAGATGAGTCCCAGGATGCAGGGATGGTCTTTTAGAAATGAGTCCCAGGATGCAGGGATGGTCTTTTTAGAAATGAGTCCCAGGATGCAGGGATGGTCTTTTAGAGATGAGTCCCAGGATGCAGGGATGGTCTTTTAGAGATGAGTCCCAGGGACATTTCATGGTTATAACGTGGTAATATTCATGTAGAAAACGGAAGAAGAAATGATTATTATAACTAAAGCTAGCAAAATAAACTAGAATAAAAACAGTACAGTAGTACAGTAGTGCATCCCGTGGATGTAGAGGTCATTGTTTTATTGCGTCCCTTAACTATGAACTGCTTGGGGTGCAAAATGCACCCTATTTTAATCTCTGCCTAAAGATCATATCGGGGACAAAATTAATAGACTTAGAACCCTGGAAAACTCACAGTACAAATCTGTACCAATCTGGGGGTGGAAAATGGCAATTAAGGGTACCCAAATCCCCCACGTTGGCACTCATTAGCCCGCTGAAAAGATATGCCAGGGACCCCCATGAGAGGAGACTGTTATTGTTCACGGCTCTAGCAGTGATTCTCTGTACCCGTTTAATGTCAAGGACCCCCAGTTTGACATGCATTAGTCTACGGACCCCCCATTTAACCCATTCTGACCTGAGATCAGATTAAAAAAATGTCTGTTTGAAAATGACAGTTTTCTGAAAAAGCTATGTTTCTATGTCAGTCGTTCTTCGATTTTTCAAAAATAGCAGACCTACAAGCTCGTAGCGCGCCACTCGGTGGCGCGCTACGAGCTTGTAGATCTGCTATTTTTCAATAGCTAAAGCATAGCATAATGCTGACACCAGAAGGGGTTCCCGCCCAAAATGGGTTAACTTTAATCTCTGGGACCCCCTAATTTATAATTGTAAAATCAATGTTGATGTAACTCTGAGAGCGTTTAATGGAACCAAATCCATTTGGACACTCTCAGAGTTACAGACCCATTTGGGGTCCATTTGGTTCCGAACTCTCATTTTTGCTGGGGACCCCCTGGAACGCCCTTCAAGGACCCCTGGGGGGGTCCCCGGACCCCACTTTGGGAAACACTGTATTAGGACACAGGTGGTGGACAATATTAACCCCTTTTGGTGTTAGCATCATGTTATGCTTTAGCTATTGGAAAATAGCAGATCTACAAGCTCATAGCGCGCCACCGAGTGGCGCGCTACGAGCTTGTAGGTCTGCTATTTTTGAAAAATCGAAGAACGACTGACATAGAAACACAGCTTTTTCAGAAAACTGTCAGGATGTAGAAGACATTTATAGAATCTGATCTCAGGTCAAAAATGGGTTAATGCAGGATGCCCGGCACACAAGCCGATGCTAAGGTGGTGGTTTTACCTGGTTGCTAGGTGGTCATGATGCGGGTGGAGGCTAAGGTGTTGTTTTTACCTGGTTGCTAGGTGGTCATGATGCGGGTGGATGCTAAGGTGGTGTTTTTACTTGGTTGCTAGGTGGTGGTCATGATGCGGGTGGATGCTAAGGTGTTGTTTTTACCTGGTTGCTAGGTGGTCATGATGCGGGTGGATGCTAAGGTGTTGTTTTTTCCTGGTTGCTAGGTGGTCATGATGCGGGTGGATGCTAAGGTGGTGATGCTGGGGAAGGAAAGTGTCGGAAAGACCAGCCTGGTGGAGAGATATGTCCATCAACGCTTCCTGATTGGACCGTACCAAAACGTACGTATTATTTCCTGGTTGGACCCAAGGAAGCTCTTAGAAGGAAGTGAAGTGGTCACGTGACTGGGCTGCGCCATGACACTTTCATGGGAGCCAAACTCACACCAGTAGTGCAATGAATACATGGCAGTGAATGGAGCAGGCTGGACCAGCTCATAACAAACATTATACATGAACGATTGCAAGCTTTGTCATATAATTGGTTCAGGAATATGAAAGAAGACATAAGTGATATCACACGTTTTTTACGAGTGGTTGTTTTTCGACTTAATAACTATTTATTTTTATTGAGGTATTTATAGAAGAGCACATAGTAAGTTTTCTGCCTGGGCTGCTCTCTGCTCTTTGAAAAAATAAATCACATTAAGTAGTATGCACATAAAAAAAATAAGACAGCCTAAAATAACGTGTTATATATATTAATTTATTTTCCAGAAGCGATCACTTTAAAAAGGTCTCAGTCATTCATAAATAATGTTTGTTCATGAGCTGGTCACTGAGCTCTCATTGGCTCCAATGCATTCTGCCGAACTTCCGGGTGTAGTTTGGCTCCCCTGAAAGTGTCCATGAAAGTGTCATGGCGCAGCCCAGTCACGTGACCACTTCACTTCCTTCTAAGAGCTTCCTTGGTTGGACCGTACCAAAATGTATGTATTATTTCCTGGTTGGACCCAAGGACTGTCTAAAGAGGACGGGACGCGAAGACCGTACGGGCGCCGCCATGTTGGTCACAGCATGGTGCTCCATGGAAGGAAAGGAACATGCGCAGTTGAGACCAAGGAAGCTGAACGTGGAAGTGTTGGCTGCATAAAGCCCACTGCGCATGTTTCTGTCCTTCCACGGAGCACCATGTGAGCAACATGGCGGCGCCCGTACGGTCTTCGCGTCTCGGCCTCTTTAGACGGTCCTTGGTTGGACCCAAGGAAGCTCTGAGAAGGAAGTGAAGTGGTCACGTGACTGGGCTGCGCCGTGACACTTTCATGGACACTTTCATGGGAGCCAAACTACCCGGAAGTTTGGCAGAATGCACTGGAGTCAATGAGAGCTCAGTGACCAGCTCATGAACACTGGAGTCAATGAGAGCTCAGTGACCAGCTCATGAACACTGGAGTCAATGAGAGCTCAGTGACCAGCTCATGAACACTGGAGTCAATGAGAGCTCAGTGACCAGCTCATGAACACTGGAGTCAATGAGAGCTTAGTGACCAGCTCATGAACACTGGAGTCAATGAGAGCCCAGTGACCAGCTCATGAACACTGGAGTCAATGAGAGCTTAGTGACCAGCTCATGAACACTGGAGTCAATGAGAGCTCAGTGACCAGCTCATGAACACTGGAGTCAATGAGAGCTCAGTGACCAGCTCATGAACACTGGAGTTAATGAGAGCTCAGTGACCAGCTCATGAACACTGGAGTCAATGAGAGCTCAGTGACCAGCTCATGAACAAACATTATTTATCAACAATTGAGACCTTTTGTAAAGTAATCACTTCTGGAAAATAACAGAACACATTATTGTCTGCTGTGTTGTTATTCGATGTGTACACTGTGTAATGTTTATAGAGGTATGATATCTCTATAAAAATAGAGATACCATAAACAAAGTACATTTCTGAACGCACCAAGTATCGCGAGACTTCCCACCGTTTCCTGTCTGGCAGCCAAATATCGCGATACTTCGGAGCCAGAAACGACACCTGCTGCTGTTTAGATCCTCAGATAAAATGATATACTGTGCACTCTGTGCACATCGAAAAGTAAGCGATTAGAAAACAACCTGTGATAATTATGTCTTCTGTTATTTTCCAGAAGTGATTACTTTACAAAAGGTCTCAGTCATTCATAAATAATGTTTGTTATGAGCTGGTCCAGCCGGCTCCATTCACTGCCATGTATTCATTGCACTTCCGGTGTGAGTTTGGCTCCCATGAAAGTGTCCATGAAAGTGTCATGGCGCAGCCCAGTCACGTGACCACTTCCCTTCCTTCTCAGAGCTTCCTTGGTTGGACCGTACCAAAACGTACGTATTACTTCCAGGTAAACTGTATGTACTGTACGTATGAAGGTAAAGTAATAAAGGATGTGATCTTGTGTCTTCCAGACCATCGGAGCTGCTTTTGTTGCCAAGTCCATTCAGGTCGGAGACAAAGTGGTGACCTTAGGAATCTGGGTGAGTTCATTATCATTTACTATGAAAATCATACGTTTTCTGTCAGTTTATCACTCAAACCCCCGCTCACGGGAAAGGCCCCCATACTGTATGTGGTGCTCAGGTCACGTGACATCATCAGGGATCCCTGATGTCATAGTAAATAATTGTGACGTGCTGTCGCAATTAAGCCCCATATATGGAGATCCCTGATGTCATGAATATTGGCCAGCAACTCTACATCTGACCTCAAGCCTCAAACCCTTAGATCTCCATATATGGATATGTGTCAGAACCTGTTCTGACACATTCCATATGTTGATCCTTCGCCCATCCAGCCGGCGAAAACTAGAGTTCTCAAACAGGCCCGAAAATGAAGGCCCGGGCCCCTACCTGGGCCCTCATCAAACCCTGTACACCTCGAGAGAATTTCCCTGCTACCACCCTTAGATCTCCATATATGGAGCTGACCTGTTCTGACATTACATTCTGTTGATCTGACCCCATCAAACCCTGTACACCTGGAGAGAATGTCCCCGCTACCACCCTTAGATCTCCATATATGGAGCTGACCTGTTCTGACATTACATATGTTGATCTGACCCCATCAAACCCTGTACACCT